>NC_133620.1:71501699-71649666 GCF_048593235.1 Sminthopsis crassicaudata | reverse complement strand
TGGATGGGAGTGTAGTGAAGTCAGGTTACAGGTAGGATCTATAATCTGTAACTTCTCTATAACGTAGGATCAATGTTACTTCAGTCCTAAACAGTTTGCAGAGTAGGAGAAAGGATTGGGCTTTGGAATTATTAGTAGGATCCATCCACATCTTCTATTAGTATGGCCCTTTCTACCTTCCTGAAATCTCCTATCACACAGGTCCTTTCCCTCTTCTTCCAGATACCTATATTCTGCTCCATTCTTACTCTCAGCTTGCTGTTAAGTAATCCCTGATAATTGATAACTGAAGTACTAATAATAACTAAAGGGTTACTTTATAGTTAAAAAGTAATTTTATTTAATAATTTAATTTAATTTAAGCTAATTTATAGTTAATAACTAAGTTATTAGTACTTCAGTTAACTAACTGAAGTACTAACAATAACTAAAGGGTTAATTGATAACTGAAGAATCAGCTTATAAATATTTAAGTTATGAATCTTCCCAGTAGTGTCTACATTTTAATAGGGGGACTTTTGAAGACCAAAAGGGCTTTAAGAGCAAAGGAATCCACTTATTATGGTAGAATGACAGGCAATTGAGGTTGGCACTTTGGGGTCCCTCAGATCATACCATGTAGGCGGCCCCCCTACTTTACCTACTAAAAAGGCTAATATGGTGTCCCATTACTGGTAGAAAAGAATCGATGTAATGGCTTTGGGGAGGGGGGCCATCATTCTTGACTCATCACTTCCAGTCTAATGGGGTTTTTCGTGAAATCATTAGTGCTGGGGGGATGGGGTAAAGGCTGGGTTGTTTCATCTGTCTCATTGGTCCACCTTTCTCACCCAGGAATTTTATATAAAGGGATGCTACCTCCATTGTGTTCGCAGCTGCAGCTGTTGCTTTCACTCCCAGTTCTTCCACACCCGCCCACTTTCATCCTGTTCTTTAATGGAAGCATTTGCTTCCTTTTGGTAGTGACTGCTCCCTCTCCTCTGCCATTACCTAAATTGTACTTAGGAAAAGAGGTGGGGGAAAAAATCAGCGCTGGGGCTGCATTTCAAGAATGCAATAACAGCAGATTTTATTTCCCCAGAGGGAATTTAACTTTGTTGATTTGGGGAGCAGAGAAGGGGAAAGAATGAGAACTAGCTGAGGAGCAGTTTGCTTTTATCATTCCGGCCTCTGTTTGCTCCTCTTGGCTGATGGGAGGAAGGTAACCTCTTTCTTTGGAGAGAAACAGCTTGTCAGAGCTTCCTGTTCTAGCTCAGCAGATGAGTGCTAATTCACTGACACGTATAGGGCACACTGCCCTCCCTAGAAACATTAGGACAGACACGAAACTCTACTGGGGGCTCACGGATTCAATCCCCGGGTTCTAAAGGTGGTCTGGTGTGAGAGGCCACAGCGATGACAAGTGGAGCTTAAGACAAAAAACTTTTTTCATTTAAAAATGTTTTAAATTTTTTATTATTTTGTTTTATTTCTTCTTAAATTAAAGACATATTTTCAGGATTTTGATGTTTGTGATGTAATCATTTCCCATCCATTCCTGCCCTATTGAACCCTCCCTTAAGGACAAAGAATCCCATAAAAAATAAACAAAAAAAAAAAAAAAAAAAAAAAAAAAAAAAAAAAAAAACCTCATTCAATATAAAGATCACATCCAGCAGTATAGATGATATTCTCTCCTATCCAATCTGTACCTTTATTTCATAAGGGAGGAGGTATGTGTCATTATTGTTTTTTAAGGAGGCATTACAGGTTTTTCTCGATGTTTAGGGTTCAAAGTCACTTTAGGAACGAGTTTATTTCCATTGTTGTGATCACGGACAATCTCAGTTCTCCTGCCTTCCTTCAAGTCTCAGCTAACATCCAACTTTCCTAATCCCCCTTAATGTGAATGCCTCCCTTCCCTGATTACCTCCAACTTATCCTGCCTTTAGGTTTCCTTTGCATGCTGTCTCCCTTAGATTGGGAACTCCTTAAGAACAAAGATTATCTTTGGCCTTTTTTTGTATGGTTAGCACTCTGCCTGGCACACATAGAGTATTTGCCTTATTATCTGACTTGATATAAAATCTTTTGATATGAAATCTATCTCATTGATCACTTTCTTACTGCACAAAATATGATATTACTTTGATATACTATTTTTTCTGGCCACTCCCCTATGAATGAATGCCACTTTGTTTCTAGTTCTTTGTCTCCACACAAAGTACTGCTATGAATGTTTGTGTCCATCTATGTGACCATTTGTGGAATTGCTGGGTCGGAGACTAGGGCCAGCTTGGCTGCTTTCCTTGAATAATTCCAAATGGATACACAATACCTTTCCCCTTCTGCTCCCTCTCCAGCAGGTGATAGCGACTGTGAATTTCTTGTCATGGGTGGAGGACTAGGTGTCTGTATGGGGATGAATCTCTCATGAATTTCACATCTCATCTTTCAGTGACCTCTTCTGTGTGATTTTTTGGGGAAAACAAAAGAATAAGACTTTGGGCCAGGATCTCTTCCAGAGGAGCCCTCTCACTTAGAACTGTGACTGATTTCTTAATAAACACTTGGACTCACACAGTTGCTGATTAATAATGTTCTATTTTGTCTCCCTCTTAAAAAACCCCAAACTTGATTCTGTAATGCAGCGAGCTGTGGGCCTGGAAGGGAGGAATGGGACTCAGTACATTGGCGGTATATTCTGGGGGATGCGGGTGACTCAAAAGAGCAGAATAATTCCCCAGCGTGCGCTTGCCCGGCTGTGACATATCTCTGACACAAGAACGTTTCCCCAAGGGCAGTGTGAGAAGCGGAGAGACGGGGGTTTTCCTGTCAGAACTTTTTCCCTCGAGGTCCCCTTCCTTCCTTCTCCTCTGGACTGACAGGCCACGGTGGAGCCCAGTCTGTGAGCAGAGGCTGGGCCCAGAGAGCGTCCCCTGGCGCACTCAGAGGTCACGGGCTTCTTGGAACGTGGCTGGAGCCCCTCTCGGGCCGTGGGGAGGGGTGGGGTGCCGGTGCCCGGGCCCTCGGGGCTCTCACAGGGCTGGGAAAGCCTGGGGGGGGGGGGTGGGGAGACACAAGTGGCTTTTGTCTCAGGACCAGCCTGCCCAGCAGCAGGAGCAGGAGAGAAACCGTGTGACATGTGAGCTAAAATTATCGTGCCCTCATTTCTGCAGCTGAAAGAGAAACACCGATGGAGGCCCGGGGTATTAGCCTGTCATTCCGCCGGCCTTTGGCCGAGCCATTGTTGAGTCTCAGGCGGGGGAGGCACAGTTCCAAAAGGCCGCCGGGTCGGTGACTTCTTCCTGGGCCGTGTCCTTCGGGACCCACCGAGGCCGGCCCGCTGTGGGGGTGGGAGCCGAGAGGAAATGGGCGGCCTGCAGCGTGGCCAGGTGGGCCAGGTGACTTGTCATCCCACTGCTATACATAGGTAAAGCCTGCTGACTCAGTCTGGGGGGGGGTTGGGCCTGGGGGTAACCTGAAATTCAGGGTGTGAGCTCCTCGAGGACAGGGGCTGTCTTTTTGTATCCTTTAACTCCTAGTCTTGAATCTGGCACATTAATTAATAAAGTAATTATTTTAAAATTTTTTTATAAAAAGCTATATTTATTAATATTTATTTAGTTATTTTACAATTAACTGATAATTTAATTTCTTCCTTCCCTCCTTCCCTCCCTTCCTTCCTTCCTTCCTTCCTTCCTTCCTTCCTTCCTTCCTTCCTTCCTTCCTTCCTTCCTTCCTTCCCTCCTTCCCTCCTTCCCTCCCTCCCTCCCTCCCTCCCTCCCTCCCTCCTCTCCTTCCTCCCTCCCTCCCTCCCTCCCTTCCCTTCCTCCCTCCCTCCCTCCCTTCCTTCCTCCCTTCCCTCCTTCCTTCCTTCCTTCCTTCCTTCCTTCCTTCCTTCCTTCCTTCCTTCCTTCCTTCCTTCCTTCCTTCCTTCCTTCCTTCCTTCCTTCCTTCCTTCCTTCCTTCCTTCCTTCCTTCCTTCCTTCCTTCCTTCCTTCCTTTCTTTCTTTCTTTCTTTCTTTCTTTCTTTCTTTTTTCTTTCTTTCTTTCTTTCTTTCTTTCTTTCTTTCTTTCTTTCTTTCTTTCTTTCTTTCTTTCTTTCTTTCTTTCTTTCTTTCTTTCGCATAGGAAATGAGCCTGGCTAGTAGTCTAGCTACATAGAACAAATCCTTTGGATTTACTATATGGAAGTCAACTGACCCTGACTTAGAAGGATGATGATGTAGTACTTCAAGGTAGTGAGGGACAGAGAGAAGAGAGGGATGGAGTCCTCCAAGGTTCCTGCAGGGAGGACTTCTGGCCACACATAGGATTATTGCCCCCATGAAGCTTGACAGTTGGTTTTAAATCTCAGTTCCAAGGCACTGACTAGATATTTCTTTCTTTCTTCTTCTTCTTTCTTCTTTTTTTTTTTTCAAATTTTAAAACATGTATTGTTTTACTTTCCCCCACTTATTTGCAAAATAATTTTAACTGTTTTTTAAAACATTCATTTTAAAAACTTTGAGTCCCCAATCCTCTCCCTCTCTTCTTCCTTCCCCATGTCCCATCATTGAGAAAGCAATTTATTTATTTATTTTATCATTATTATTTTTAAAGCAAGCAATTGAATATGGGTTATACATGTGTAGTCATACAAAACATTTCCATGCTTCTGACTAGATATTTCAATCTTTTTGGAAGACTGGAAAAATCAAAGTTTGTTCCTGATGAGCAGGAGGCAATATCTCTTGGTAGGAGGCCAGCCCTAAACACAATTGTGAAGTAGCTAAGTCTGTCTTGTGTCTTAGCTAATCTTTGGACACCTTTTCCCTTGCAGTTACCCAAGGTCCTTATATTCTCCTCTCCTCATCCAAACTTATTTTCTGGTAAGAAAATAAAACTTATTCATCCTGAGGCATAAGCAGATACATTTCTTTTCTTTTTTTTATTAAAGCTTTTTATTTTCAAAACATATGCATGGATAACTTTTCAACATTGACCCTTGCAAACCTTGTGTTCCAAATTTTCTCCTTCTTCCTCCTACCCTCTCCCCTAGATGGCAAATAATGCAATATATGTTAAACATGTTAAAAATGTTAAATCTAATATATGCACAAATATTTATACAATTATCTTGCTGAACAAAAAAAAAAAATCAGATAAAAAAGGAAAAAATGAGAAAGAAAACAAAATGAAAGCAAACCACAACAAAAAGAGTGAAAATGCTATGTTGTGATCCACACTCAGGTCCCACAGTTGTCTCTCTGGGTATAGATGGCTCTCTTTATCACAAGATCATTGGAACTGGCCTCAATCCAGATAAGATATTTCTGAGGGCAATTTACATATTTTTAAAATTTTTTTTGGGGGGGTAATTTACATTTTAACCTGAAATTAAAAAAAAAAGAGAGAGAGATAAAGGAATAAAAGAAATGAAATTTAGTCTTTTCTTGAGTTCCTAAAATTACACCCCCATTGAATTTCAAATTTATTCCTTTATTCTTTCATTCATTCATTTGAAAAAGAGCATTGGAATTAGGAAATCTTGAGTCTGAGACCCTGCTTTGACTAAATAGTTGTGGGACACTCTGGAGAAGTCACATAGTGCTAATAAAACTCCCTTTCCCAATCTGTAGAATGAAAATAACAATACTTCCAGTCTCTACTGCATAAAGTTGTTGTACTGCTTGGAGAAGATAATGTATGTAAAATGTTTTGTAAGCCTTAAGGTGCTATATAAATGTCAGCTGTGGTTATTATTCATTCATGTATTCAAAAGCCACTTATTTGACACCTGCTCTATGTAAGACACTGTGGAGGCAGTGAATTTCTCATCATTGGAGCTCTCCCAGGTTGGATGCCCATTTATTAGGGATATTATAGGGGGGAATCTTTTTTTTTTTCTTTTGAGGAAGTCTCAGAAGGAAGTTACTAAATTAAAAAAAATTTTTAAATTAATTTTATAATTATAACATTTTTTGACAATACATATGCATAGGTAATTTTTTATAACATTACCCCTTGTACTTCCTTCTGTTCCAAATTTTTCCCCTCCTTCCCTCCACCCCCTCCCCTAGATGGCAGGCATCCCCATACATATTAAATATCTTATAGTATATCCTAGGTACAATATATATGTGCAGAACCGAATTTTGTTGTTGTTGTTGTTGTTGCAAAGGAAGAATTGGATTAGGAAGGTAAAAATAACCTGGGGAGAAAAACAAAAAATGCAAACAGTTTACACTCATTTCCCAGTGTTCCTTTTCTGGATGTAGCTGATTCTGTCCATCATTGATCAATTGGAATTGGATTAGCTCTTCTCTATGATGAAGATATCCACTTCCATCAGAATACATCCTCATATAGTATTGTTGTTGAAGTGTATAATGATCTCCTAGTTCTGAAGGCATCTTTTCAAGGTTTGGGTTAAGCCACTGAGGTTTATTCCTGCTCTAAATCCAGAATCCTATGAGCTCTGAAATTCTTTAATTCTATCTAGCAATGTGAAAAAGAATTCAATAGGGGATCCATTAGGGGAGATCACATGAATACAAGTAGCTATAGAACAATGGAGAATGTGAAAAAGATTATGAGAAAGGTGATAATAGCTAACATGTGGCAAATAGAAGTCAAGTTGCTTGCCCAAGGTCATATAACTAGTAACTAACTGACTGAGGCCATATTTGAGCTTATGTCTTCCTGATTCTAGCTCCAGTACTCAATTCGCTGCACCATCAAGATTATATGGGAGTTCAAAAAGGAAGGAGTAATAATTTAGTGTGGTGTTGAAACCTGAAGGATGAGTATGCTTTTTGACAGGTAGAAATGGATGGGGAAGGTATTTCATGAAGAGAGAACTATATGAGCAAAGAGACAGATCAGAAAGTACAGGATATTCTTGAGGAACAGCCTCTTTCTGCTATATAATCATTCAGGGCTTTGACTATCAGGCTAAAGAGGCTGAACTTAATTTGATAGGCACTGGGGAACCATTGAAAATCTCTAAAAATAAAATCTATTGATTTTTTTACATTGCTTAGATTTGTCCCTTCATCTATCCTCTTTCCCTTTCCCAGAAAGCCCCCTTTATAGCAAAAATTTTTTTTAAAATTCAATAAAACTGACAAAACAGATCGACCATTACATTTCACATCTATGAGCCCCAACTTCTGAGAAGCAGGAGAAGCATGTTTCATGATCATCATGTTCTGATCAGAGCTGGGTCTGGAAATAGTGAATGGGATGCTTCAGATTGGAGATGAGGAGTCCAGTTTGGAAGTTACTGCAGTTGTCCAGGTGAAACATAATGGAAGCTTAAAACAGATGGTGGCAAAAATGGAAAGCAGGGTGGAAGGATAAATTAGAACCGAGGATGGATCTGGAAAACTGAGTTATATTTTTGGTTGTCAAAATGTAGCTTCATACAAAAGTATGTATGGCAGCTCTTTTTGTGGTGGCAAAGAATTGGAAATTTAAGGGATGCCCATCAAATTGAGAAATGGCTGAACAAGTTATAGTATATGATTGCAATAGGATACCATTGCTCTATAAGAAACGATGAGCAGACAGATTTCAGGAAAAACTTGGAAAGACTTACATGAACTGATTGCTGAGGGAAATGAGCAGAACCTAGAGAGCATTGTACACAGTAACAGCAACTTTTAATGCTGTTTCCTTCACAGCATGATTAATATGGAAATATGATTTACCGGATTGCACATATATAACCTTTTGCAGTAGGAGAGTGGAAGTATGGTTATTTTCATTCTACAAATGGGGAAAGAGAGGCTTATTAGCACTATGTGACTTGTCCAGAATGTCTCACAGCTATTAAGTCAAAACAGGGTCTTAGACTCAAGACTTCCTAACTGCAAGGCAAGTTCAATGCTCTTTCTTGAACAAACGAATGGATGAATAACAATATAAAGATCAACTATGACTGACTCAGCTCTCCTCAGCAATACAATGATCCAAGACAAGTTTTAAAAAGTCATGATGGGGGGCAGCTAGGTGGTGCAATGGATAGAACACCAGCCTTGAATTCAGGGGGACCGGAGTTCAAATCTGGTCTCAGACACTTAACACTTCCTAGCTGTGTGACCCTGGGCAAGTCACTTAACCCCAGCCTCAGGGGGGGAAAAAAAAGTCATGATGGAAAACACTATCCACACTCAGAGAAAGAACTGATGAACTGATGCAGATTAAAGTATCCTATTTTAACTTTTTTTCATTTTCATGTTTTTTTCCCCTTTTGGTCTGTTTCTCCATCCACAACATGACTAATATGGAAAGATGGTTTACTGGATTGCACATATACAACCAACAACAAGTTGCATACCACCTTAAGGAGGGGCTAGGGAAGGGAGGGAGAAAAATTTTGAACTCAAAATTTTATATAAGAAATGAATGTTAAAAAAGATGTAGTTTCACTTTTATGCTCCTGAGCGATAGAGTGCTGTGAGTGAGGAATGCTGAATTTGGGAGAGTGATCCGTGCCTGCTTGCTCTGCTTTATATCACTTTGACTCTATGAAGCCTGTCTGACTTTCTAAAAAAGGCCATTCATTCCCATTTGAAACTGACAGCCTGTTGCATCTCTTTCTGAGTCAGGGGAAGGAGGAGTTATTAATGAGAATATGGAAAATCATTAGCTTATTTGGAAGGAATTTAATCACTTCTCCATACTCTACCTTGTTTAAATGTGAAGTTCCAGGAAAATACACTGCTGCTACTCACATTGCTTGAATTTTTTTTTCTTAATATCCTCCACTTTTCCAAGGAATAAGATTTTTTTTCCTTTAAATTATATCTAATCATTTCAATTAACATGCATTTGCCTTTTCTCCTTCTTTTTGTTCACAAATGGAAAAAAATGAAAAAAACCTAAAACCCATGTAATAAATATGCAAGCAGAAAAAATTCCTATATTTGCCATGTCCAAAAAAGAAAACCCAGGAGAACATTGTACACAGTAACAGCAATATTATAAAGATGACCTATGATCAACTGTGAAAGACAGCTCTTCTGATCAAGACACAGTGATCCAAGACATTTCCAAAAATCCATGATGAAAAATGTTACCCACCTCTGGAGAGAAAGCTGATGAGTTCTGAATGCAAACTGAATTATATCTTTTTAATTTCTTTAATTTTCTTTCTTTTTTGTTTATATTTTCTTTTACATCATGGCTAACATGGAAATATGTTTTACATGATTTCACACATATAATTGATATAAAATTACCAATTTGGGTGGAGGGAGAAAATTTGGAACTCAAAATTTTAAAAAAAGTTTAAAAATTTTTACATGAAATATTTAATAATTTAATTTCATACAGTAATTTAATAATATTTAAATTTTAATAAAGTAAATAAAATTATATTAAAATAAAAAAGGTTGTTCATCTTTACAATAGTGTCACTATATGAACTGTTTTCCTTATTCTGTTCACTTCATTCTGCATCAGTCCATATAAGTCTTCCCATTGTTTTTCTGAAATTTTCTCCCTTATCTTTTCTTATGGCACATTACAATCATATACAAATCATAACAATTTGTTCAGCTATTCCCAAATGATGGGAATGCTCTTCATTTCTAATTCTTTGCATGGCTTATATGTTTATTTTCATGCTATGTCAAGTGTTGGAAGAGCCCTATTTAATTCAACTTAGTTTAATTCAGCAAACACTTATTAACCACTTATTACAATCAAGGCACTGTGCTAGGTCTAACTGCTATTGAATTCATAAATCATGTCTACACTATCCAGTTACTACCTGTTGGTTATCAATGATGGGGTACTCATTAAATTCTTAAGCTGCTAATTCTATGGTTCTTCTTCCTTCTTAAATATTTATAAAGCTGGGGGCAGCTAGGTGGTGCAGTGGATAGAGCACCAGCCCTGAATTTAGGAGGACCAGAGTTGGAATCTGGTCTCAGACACTTAAACACTTCCTAGCTTGTGTGACCCTGGGCAAGTCACTTAACCCCAGCCTCGGGGGGAAAAATATTTATAAAGTATCCTATAATAATTCCTTCTAAGTTTTCACCAGGATTAAACAGCAAACGCACTTTTTTGTAATCTGAAACATCAGTCTTCTCTACCCTTTTGAAATTCAAGGCTATTTGCCCTTTTTAAATCTTTAGGCACCTCTCCAGTTTCCTCAAAGATTATCCACTTGGTGTTGACCAAAAACTTCTGCAAATTCTTTCAGTACTCTGAACCTTGCAAAATATAATATGAATATAAGTTTTAGAGCAGTGTCACTGAGTAGCAACTACTCAACCTGCTTAAAACATAAAAGGCACAAAAGATACCACATGTATATGAGTCTTCTGATAGAGAATTTTTGCTTATGTCAGACTTGCACCATGTAAGCAACTCAAAAAGTCCTGTGTTCCTGGCCATCTGTGGTCTGGATTAGGCCTTTTGGGCCCTTCCAATTGGAGTATTCTGACAGGGATGTTCCTTGTCCCCTGAGAACTGGTACTGTTGTGGGAATGACCTCCTATGTTAGCATCTGAGTCAGAAACTCTCCTGAACTCATGAAATTACCATCAGGGTTGGAAGTATTCATTTTTGCTTTGCTGATTAGATTGTGCTCAAGAAGGAAAATAAAAAGCAGAGGGATGTAGCCAAAGACTTAGACACACTTAGGCAGCAAGCACATGTTTTCACAACTGTGGACTTATAGCCAGTAGTGATGCTGAAGAGTGTGGGAGGGAGAGAAATCTTTTCCCCACCTTGGTGAAAATCCAGAGGAGGAAGAAATTTTGAAAGATTACAAGAGAGAGATCAGACTATTTCTCCTCAGTCTCTTTGAGTGAGTGGCTATAGTCCACTAAGTAAACAGCTCCTTCTGACTCTGGCCAGTCATTCTTAGTTGCAATCCCAGCAGTCTTGATGGTTAGCGATGGCCAATCAGGACTTACTGCGTCATTTCAGCAAGGAATATGTACTTTGCCTGAAGACAGAATTCATGAAATGGAGTAGTGAAATAAGGCTAAAAAAAAAGTCTGGTGGAAAATAAGTTTTATTTTATTCTCCAGGCAATGGATAATCACTGAGGGATTTTGAGCAGAGTCTGTTGGATGGTCAGATCTGTGCCTGAGAAAGATTATTTTGTCAGCTGTTTGGTATAGAGATTAAAGAAATGAGAGACTTGTATGTAGGGAGATCAGCCAGGTGACTATTACAGTAGTCCAGGAAAGAAGGAATGAGAATCATGACAAACATTGTGATTTGGTAAAAGGAACAAAAGGGGTACATGTAGGAGAGGGCTGTGGAGATAGAAGTGGCAGCTCTTAACAATTGATTGGACATAGATCATGAGAAAGGAGGAAGAACCAAGTTTATGGATTTAAGTTGTTTCGTGACTTTTCCCAGAGATAAACAATAATAATACAAATAATAATAAAACAATAATACAGCTAAACATTACTCTTATTACCTTAGCCATCTTCTTTCTCCCCTATCTCTTCCCAGTTGTAAACTATAATTATAGTGTATTGATCTATATCCTATGTCTCTACTCACCATCTCTTTCCAAACCAAAATACTACTTCTTGGTCATCATTTCTCTGTGTGTTTTCTCCCCCATTAGAATAAAAATTATTTGAAAGATGAGACGATATCTGCTGTTGTAACTCAGGATACATCATAAGTGATTAATAAATAATTGCCAAATGATTATTTAATAATACTAGTAATGATTATCATTAGCCAGTGGGCTATTTGATTATCCTTCTATTCTTTGGATTGTTTTTAACTCTCTCCTCATAATGAGTGCCATCTTGTTTCCAGTGTAGCCTTAGACCAAGGGTGAAGAAACAGGTATTGTGATGGTGTGGGAGAAGATGGTAATGATTAGGAAAGCCTTGGTTTCCTTGTAAATCAGATCCAACAAGATATGTACTTATTATGATATCACTATTTCTTTATGTGTAGAAAATAGTAAAAAAGAGGTCGGAAGAGGGCTAATTATGAGGGAAGCATAGGAGTGAAAATATGGTTCTGTGGGCACCTCTTAATTATGTTCTCCACACTATCTTTGTCCTGGCTCCTTCTAACAACACCTTGCAGTTGTGTCCTTGACCAGCTCTCCCCAAATTATATCCTCTTCATCAAATTGAAAAGGCTGGAAATTCAGAAAGCATCTTTAATGGCCTGAGGTGTTAAGGCAATGGAACATCCACGCTAAGCACAGTGGATGGAAATGAAATATAACATTTCCCTTGGGTTGTGCTGGGGGCGGAGGATGGCACAGGGGCGGGGGCCTATTGATTGAAGAGAGCCCTGTGTATTTAAGTTATGTTCATTCTCTGGTGATTAATGCTGTGATAAATTCAGACCAACAGTATTAAGATGAAAGCCTTTCCATCCTATTACCATGAGTTATTGAGTCCTCTGGGATATGGTTACATCAGATTCTATTTTCTAAAACAGAAACCTATCTCAAGAGAATTCCAGGAACCAAAATTATATTTACTGATGTAGCAGGAGAGAAGCTTGTCTTTTATGAGCCCCTAACTTTGAACGTTATCTAGGACACCAAGCAAACTATAGATTTTTATTCTCTAAGTCCATGATGTAAACTATACTTCCTCTTAAAAAGTATTCATGGTGTTCAGCACAGTTGTAACTCTCAATTTTTGGAGCTTGAGCAAATTGCAAAGGTGGGCAAGGAAAAAGAAGGGCTCATTTGGAATATGGTAGTCTGGGATACTAGTGTCTGGGCTAAAATAGAGAAAAAAGAGTTTCTAGTCACTACTGCTTTTATACAGTAAGGAAAAAAGCCCTGAGGTATATTCTTATCACATAAGGCTGGAGAGGAAACTCAAAAGCAAATCCAGGATCAGGGAGGCCTCTGTCCTTACCATTGTGTTCAGAAATGGGTCAGAGGAGAAACAATCCTAAGCTGTCACCACAAGGACAGCACAGTTTGGAAGGAGAGGAAAGATAGAGGTGAAAATGCCCCCAGGTTGGTACTATCCCACATTGGCAGACCTCTGGTTGCCCCAGCTTAGTTATGACTCTGTTTTCCAGGTTGGATCTGAATTTATAGACATGTTTCACTTGGTGCCCTTGATTAGTCATGTGGAAGATCTGTTTTAATTCAGTCACCTTGGACTATAGATCCCCTGGGGAACAAATAATATCTATAGGTACCAGGGATAGGAAGGAACTCTGGCAAGCTTAGAGACATCAAACATCTCTGCATTTGCTCTCTGCATCTGATCCCCCAGACAGCCATTGTGCACTCCAAGGAACAGACTGCATGTTTTTACACACGTGCTTATTATGGATTTTTTCCTCTTGGAAGTTGGGGAAGCCAGTGTCCTTACTCAGCAAAAGTCTCCTCTTGGTGAAAAGTGGATTAGCAACCCCATGTGAATAGATTCTGACCCAGCAGCATTTCCTAAACAAATTTGGCAGCAAAACCTTTTGGGACTTAATATAAATGTATTGATGGAGTTCATGCTGCTGCTGGCAGTGGTGGTGAGCCTCAAGTGATAGAATAACCTTATGATAAAGGGGGTTTGGAGAAATTGGGGTGCCCTATATCACCAGAAGTGACTTGGGGTGGTGATGGAGAACTGTTACTGGAAATAGGAAGACTGATTTAAGTCATCTGTCAGACACGCATTGTTTGTGTGACTCTTGGTGAATTCTGTAACCTCTCAGTGCTCAGGGCCACTCTCTGAGGCTCTAAATTGAAGAGTAGGTGTTGATTTGCATTTTTTTGGATGGAATTTCCTCATGTGGGAGTTCTCCAGCATACTCATGAATGAGAGGTCTGATTTCAGAAAAAAATTGGGGGAAGAAGATCATAGGGAAATTTGGGGTACAGAATAGAAGCAATTACTTATTTTTACACCAAAAATTGCTTTATGTTTTTATGTGTGAAATTTCATATTTAATATTTTAGAGGGAAAGTATTAAAACTTGCCTATATGAGGCAGAACACCAGAGAAGAATTTGGGAAATCCTGGGCTATCGATTTCCCATAGCCCTGCAATTTCCAAACTGAAATTCTTGTGTGGAGGTAAATCAGGTTACTAATTTGTTTTTCTGATCCTGAGAAATATCCTGAAGTATTAGAGAGAGTGTTGGGTTTGACATCAGAAGATCTGGGCTTGAAGTTTGCCTGAGATGGATCCTGACTATGATCAAAGGTTCATCATTAACCTCTTGAGCTCCAGGTTCCTCTGCTAACCTGGCAAAATGGGGATAATAATGCCTATATGATTTTCATCATAGGATTGTTTTAGGGAATATGCTTTGCAAATCTTAATGAACACTTAAAATGTGTGAATCATTAGTATTCCTCTATTTTTATCTTCCTAGGTGTTCTAGTTTGAAATTTTTTTTTTTTTCAGTTAAACAAGCATTTATTTTTTTCTCTCTTTCACCTCCCCACCCTTTTCCCTCAAGGGAAAAAACAAAACCCTTATAACAAATATGCATTTTCAAGCAAAAAAAGGAAAAAAAAAATCCCCCAGTGGCTTTTCCAACTTTTTTCATCTTTCTTCACACCTCCCATTGCACCCTTCCTCAATCCTTTCAACTAATAATCCTGCCTTATATTTAACTCAAAAAATTGAGATCATTTGCTGGTCCCAGTTTTCTCCTCCACCTTATCCAATATTACTTGGAAGTTTTCCAATACTGTTTCTTCCTTGGTCCTTATCTCATATGAAGAGATGACCTTTCTTTTAGCACAACTATTCCTATTCTATCCTATATTCTTCAGCTGATTGCCACATCTATCATCCCCATTATCTCACTAATTTTCAATTTCCCCTTTTAATGGTGTTTTATTTTTTGTGTATCCTCTGCCACTGACAAATCACTTATGTACCTTCTATCCTCAAAACCCCCTCACTTGATGCATCTATTTTTGTTAGTAATCAACAGATATCTTTGTACCCTCACTTCTTTTTTATTCACTTCTTAGTTCTCTTAAGTTTGTTTTCTAATCTCCCAACCTTTCAAGTAAAACAGCTCTCTCCAAAGTTATTGTGGATCAATTTATTGACAAATCGAATGGCCTTCTGTGTGATCCTGAGAAAGTGACTTAATTTCTTTTTGCCTCAGTCTTCTCATCTGTAGGTGGCTTAATGGACAGAAAGCTGGGCCTGGAGTCAAGAATACTTATCTCCCTCAGTTCAGATCCTGCCTCAACAATTATTAGTTATGTGACATAGGGCAGGTCACTTACTGTTTGTCTGACTCAGTTTCCTAATCTGTAAAATGAGCTCTAGAAAGAAATGGCAAACCAATGTCTTTGTCAAGGAAACCCCAACTGGGCGCATGAAGACATAGACATGACTGAAATAACTGAACAACCAAAAATACAAATAATAATAGCCCCTACCTTCAAAGATTGTTGTGAGAATTAAATGAGATATAAAGTGCTTAACATAGTGCATAGGACAGAGTAAGCGTTACTATTATTGACTATTATCATTATAATATATTATTATATATTGGCTATTATTATCATGACCATTATAATTGTTATTAGCTCAATGATCAGTCATTTGGTCTTTAAAATTTTGTCATTATATAATTGTTTTCCTTATACTGTTCACTTCACTCTACAATTCATGAAAGTCTATTCAGGTTTCTCTGAAATATTCCCTTTCTAGTGCATTCATATATCATGATTTGTTCAGCCAGTCCACAATTAATGACACACTTGTAGTTTCTAGAGCTTTGCTACTACAAAAAGTCTTGTTGTGAATATTTCTATACACATTCCTCTGCTTTAAATGTCCAAAATGAAATTACCTCATTAGTTGGAGTCAGTATTATTGATCTTAGCTCCTGCTTGCCTTCTAATTTGCATTCATAGGAAGTTCATGTCTGAGCAATGGTGTTTAACCCCCAAATCAAAGCTACAGCCAACTCTCATATATACAAACATGGAATAAAGTATATCTCCTCTATTTGCAGTTTGATAATAAGTGCCCTAAGGACAAGAATAGTGTATCATATTGATTTTTGTGTCTCCTATAGTATCTAACAATTTCTAGCACACAGTAGATGTTTAATAAACATTCATTAAATTCATTCAGCAATAGAATGTAAGGACAGAGTCTATTTTTCATTATTTCTAGATTTGCAGCTGGGAGAGACCTTAGAGGTCACTTCATTCTTCTTAGTACCTGACACAGAGTATGCACTTGATGAGTCCTTTTTGGATTGAATTAATTGTATGAATGAATGTGTTTGTGTATTAAATACAACAAATTTTTATCTTAAAATGGAATCTGTTTCATAATTACACTCTAAAATTGCTTCCACAGTATCTCTTGTGTACCATCTTTTTCTTTCTATCACCTAGAAACAATTCTAGAACAGTTTCCTAGAACAGACTTATAATCATTCATATGGGCTATTTCAGTAGCCTCCTAAGTCATTTTTCAGATGACTTTCCCTTCACCATTACATTCCTCGCTGAGTATAATTCATGTTTAAATGGCATCTTATGGTTTCCAAAGTGTGTTCCTCATTAATTCATTCAATAAGCATTTATTAATCACCTATCATCTGTTAGACTTTGGGGATATAAACTCAGAAGAAAAATGGTCCTTGCTATTAAGAAATTTACAATATATTATAATGGGAAGAAGGGAGCAACAAAACAACATGTGCATAGATAATTAATTATAACATATATATATATATATAAAAGAAATTTCTAAGGAAAATATTTTTTCTCTCTGGGCCTCAGTTTCCTCACCTGCAAAACGAAGAGGTTAGAATAGATGCTCTTTTAAGTTCTCACCAAGTATAAATCTATTATCCTGTTAGCATAGATAATTAAGTTTTAACTGATTGCGGACTTGTAGGTACATCCAGTTTTAGTCAGGATTAGGAAGGAGAAGTTAGGGGAAACCTATTAGAAAGAAGAGGCATTATATCAAATTACCAGAGAATTAGATCTGGAGTTAGGAGCATCCTGATCGCACATAAGACACTGACTAGTGTGTAACCTGGGAAAATCATCTCACTTGTTAGTTTCCTTACCTGCAAAAGGGAGAGACCTCAAAGGTTCCTTCCAACTCCATTTTTTGGTTCCCAAAGGTCCTTTTCTATTTTCTTCAGTCTCTTATGGAGATAGAACTAGAAGCAATGCTACTGGTTCAGAAGGTATGTATGGTTTAATAGCTTTTGGTGCGTAATTCCAAATTGCTATCCAGAGTGACTGGACTACTTGATAATTCCACTTGTTTTCATAAAGCCCCTCTACAGGTATTTGTCATTTTCCTTTTATATCATTTTTTCCAGTCTAATGGGTATGAAGATGTGCCTCAGAGTTGTTTTAATTTGCATTATCTAGTTATTAGTGATTTAGAGGATTTTTTCATATGCCTTTAGAAAGCTTGGATTTTTTTTTTCTGAAAACTTGCTATTCATTTTCTTTGGCTCTCAATAGAGGAATAACCTTTATTCTTATAAATTTGAATTAGTTTCTTATATATCTTAAAAATTAAAACTTTTAAAATAGTCTTTTATTTTTTCTCCAGTTACATCATTCTTTTTTTTTTTTTTTACAAGATTTTGAATGATAAATTTTTTCCCTTTTTTTCCTCTTCCAAAGATAGTAGGTATGTTGATATAGTTCATGAATGTACTGTCATATAAAAGTTATTTCCAGATTAATCATAGTTGTGAAATAAGAAACAGATCAAAAGAAAAAAAACCCAAGGGATAATGAAGTAAATAGAAAAATATATGCTTTGGTCTGTATTCAGAATCTATCATTTCTTTATTTCTTCATGAGTCTTTTGTACTGGTCTTAGATAACATTGTGTTGCTGAGAAGAGTAGAATCAGTCATAGTTGATTGTCATACAATGTTGCCTATATTGTATACAAGGTAGTCCTGGTTTGCTTATTTTACTTTGAACCAGTTCATGTAAATCTTTCCAGGTTTTTCTGAAATCTTCTCATTCATCATTCCTTATTGCACAATAGTATTCCATTACATTCATATAGACTGCTTGTTTATCCAATCACCAATTGATGGCATCCCCTTAGTTTTCAATCTTTTGCCACCATGAAAAGGACTGCTATAAATATTTTTGCACATGTAGGTCCTTTTTCCTTTTTTTTTTTTTTTTTTAATCTCTTTGGTATTTAGTAGTGGTATTGTTGGGTCAAAGGATATACACAGTTTGATTGCCTTTTGGACATATTCAAATTGCTCTCCTTAATGGTTGGGTCACTTCATAGTTCTACCCATAATTCATTAATGTCCCAGTCTTCCCACATCCTCTTCATCATTTATCATTTTTCTGTTATATTGGCCAATCTATAAGTGTGGCCTGGTATCTCAAGAGTTGTTTTAATTTGCACTAAATCTCTAACCAAAAGTGATTTAGAGTACTTCATATTTCTATAGATAGTTTTGATTTCATCTGAAAACTGCCTGTTCATATCCTTTGACCACTTATCAAGTGGGAAATGACTTGTATAGAAACTAGAGCTTTATCATAAAAATTTGTAAAGATTTTCCTCTCTTTCTATTTCTTTTCTTCTTTTAGCTGAATTAGTTTTGTTTGTGTAAATTAATTTTTTCTGTCTCCCTCTGTCTTTTGGACTATTCCCCTATCCATTTCTATTTCCTCTTCTTCTTCCTCTTCTTCTTCCTCTTCTTCTTCCTCTTCTTCTTCTTCTTCTTCTTCTTCTTCTTCTTCTTCTTCTTCTTCTTCTTCTTCTTCTTCTTCTTCTTCTTCTTCTTCTTCTTCTTCTTCTTCTTCTTCTTCTTCTTCTTCTTCTTCTTCTTCTTCTTCCTTCTTCTTCTTCCTTCTTCTTCTTCTTCTTCTTCTTCTTCTTCTTCTTCTTCTTCTTCTTCTTCTTCTTCTTCTTCTTCTTCTTCTTCTTCTTCTTCTTCTTCTTCTTCTTTCAAAATGCACGCAAAAGTAGTTTTCAACATTCACCCTTGCAAAACCTTGTGTTCCAATTGTGTTCCAAAAATGGTGTGATCCATAGCACATCTATGCTGTGATCCAGATTCAATGTCAAATAGTCTTCTCTCTGGATGACTTTCTAGTCTTCTTCCACCTTCTTCCCCAACACATATTCTGATCCAATGACAACAATCTCCTGACTGTTCCACTAATAAAATACTCTTATCTCTTGGCTATCCCCAGTGCCTGGATTGCTCTCTCTCTCTCTTCAACTCTGTCTATTAATTTCTCTGGCTTGCTTTAAATCCCAACTAAAACTGTATTTCTTACTGAAAATCTTACCCAACCCCTCTTAATTCTAGGGCCTTTCCCCTGTTTATTTTTTCCTATTTATCCCGTATATAACTTCCTTTGCATGTATTTGTTTGTAGATTGTCTTCTCCATTTGAATGCAAGCTCTTTAAGTGCATGTATTATTTTTTGTTCTTTTTGTATCTTCATATTTAACCAGCACCTGGCATATCATAGGTGCTTAATAAATGTTTATTTGATTAATTGATTGACTTAAGAATGGAACCCAGAGTGAAGCAAGAATGATTAGAGCCTCTCATGACTTGGTCATCTAGTCCAGGGACTCACCAGTTAAGAGATGGAGGCAGTTCTATGTCAAGAAGGCTGCTGGGAGGAGGTGGAGAATAATTTGCGAGTTAATTTCTTGGAAGTGAGGGGTCAGCAGGCTGAACTGGTTAGAGTGAATGAGGTGCCACACTTGTTACCCTTGCCTTCTGTTTAACTTCAGGGTCTGCTGCATCAATAGTTTCTGAAAATGCTTCTGATATTTCCTTAGGAAAGAATGTTTATTACTAGTAAAACATGATGCAATCTCATAACTGAGTCAATCTCGTGGAGTGTCTGGGATAAGCAAGAAATTGAGGCACAGGGCAGAAGGAGAATTTCCCCCTTCCCCTCTTTGCCCCATTCTACTGGGCACTGGAGAGACAGAAGAGTAAATTAATTAACTTATCATGGCTTCTCTCTTGACTGCCTTACCCCACAGTGGACAACACATCTTACACATTTTCCATATCTCTGGAAAACAGAAGACACTTAATAAATATGTATTGATTTTATTTCATTTGCTTCATAACTGAAACACAGAAGGCCTGATGCAGAAGACAACATTAGTCATGGCCCCTTAAGGCAGCTAATTTCTGAAGATGACAGGGTTACTAGTTACTGGGAATAGAAAGGTCTGCCCTGCCAGGAAGTTTCTGGGTCAGCTTCTTATTTAGCCCATTCAAGGGATTTCTCTCAAGTTTCTATGAGAATCATTAGGACTTTGAGAATGTCTTCGTAATTTTAAAAATTCCACTCTGTTAGGGGACTTTTTTATTCTCTGAATCTTGGGAATTTCATGTAAATTTTTGGGGAGGCTGGCCTCGACGGCGTTCATAATTTGGGAAATATTTTCCATTATCCTTGAAGCTTCTAGTTGGGAGTGGGTGGGCTGAGCTGGGGAGTCAGGCTTTGAGAAAGTATCCAAACCAAAGTACTTTGCGTCATAACCCAAACAGTATGTAACTCAAAGTAATCAGGAGATTCCCCCCCACAATATGCGGGATGTTGTCAGCCCTGACTCTTTGGTGTAATATTTACCCTTTATTCTCTTCTGCTTTTTCCCACTCCTCAAAGTTACTCCCTCTCCCAGTCACTGTTATCTCCCACTCCCTCCAGGCTGGCACATTCAAAGTGCCTTATTTGATTTCTAAATACAGAGCTCTGCTGGGTCATACCTATTCAGCTCAGACTCCTACTTCATTGCCTCTCATTCTAGAAGGAATGAAAAAGAACAGAGACCCTTGGGGAACAAGGGGCCTTTTTCCTAATGTGAAAACACCTCCAAGCCAAAATCAGAGAGGGCTCAATGTGATAAATGTATTTTTTAAAATAAATGAACATAAATAAAAATTCACAAACCACAACTCTTATGATGATATCACATCTTCTGCTTCTGTTCTGCCTATTTTAAGACTAAATTTGATTATTTAGAGCAATCTAAATTCATCCCAAATAAATATCTCTTTTTTGTGTTTCTGTTAGCACAAATATTGTCAACACAGAGAATAAGCATACATATATAAGCATACATATATACATACAGACAGAGTGTAACTAGCAATCTGTGTACATTAGGCAAGAAGCAGCAAATGTGTCAAGGGTAAGTGGTGGGAAACATGTCTTAAATGATAGGAAGTAGAGGGAGGTGGGCAAGGAAATGTCCTAGGGTGAGGGGAAGAAACACTCCATCCGGTAGCTTTTTATTTTAATTAACTATTCTTGCTAAATAGGTGCTAGGTACTGATAAAGAATTCCATGTGCTGTCAGCACCCTCTAAATATCAGCATCCTGAAGCAAAGCCCCATCACTCTTCCTTGGTTAAGGCTCAGTTCACAGGCAGACATTCTGAAAACAATATGCTCCTAAACCCTACTCTTCCATTAAGACTTAGCTTTAATGCTATCTTTTCAATGAAGTTTTTTTGATCCTTTAGCCTATAATATTCCCCTTTAGGCCTTGAAGATCTTATGTAATAATTAACACCTCTGCACATTTATAAATTTTTACGTTATAGTATAATTTTTTTCTGTTTGTATCCAGTCTCTCTACCAAACTACACTAGATTGAAAAGCTGCTTAAGGGTAGCTACTTTGTCTGATCTAAAGGTAGCTTTGCTAGCACCTACCATAGAATCCTGCATACTGTGGGTGCTTAATGAATACTTGTAGAATTCAATACGTAAAATTGTTTGGGGAATTACAGAATGCTTTGCACACAGATTTATGTATACTGTCCTAATTTCTCATTTTCTATTCATGAAGTTGGCATTGCTCCCAGAGCAAAAAGAGTATTAATGATGACAGTATCTGATGAGAGAAAAGAACCTTTTCTCATTTTTGGTTCCTGTCCAGAGAAATTTTAAACATTAAACAGGATAGCTTTTTGGAAGCAATCTCGCTTATCTTGCAACACTTAAATGATCCTGATGAATTGTTTTCCTGGAAAAACCTCTGGGAAAGGATAAGGAGCTTCCGTGGGTAGAAAAATATGCTTCTGGAAACTTAGGAATTTAAGAAGTTTGAGAAATAATCATCGGGTTCTTTTTTAAAGGATGAATGGCTTATGTTCAAAGTTTGAGAAGTTATCATCATTTTTTTTTAAAGGATGAATGATTTATCTTCAGAGGAAGGCAGATGCTTAAAAGGAAAAAAGCAGTCAGATTCCATGTTCTTTGCATCAGCATCAGCTGAGCTCGACTTTATAGATGCTCACAGTTTATAGATTTATGTGATTGTTAGCATCCATTTCCTACCATTCTAATACCTGTTTTCTGCCTTTTATCTAGTGAGCAGTTTTTGGTAGGAGGATATCCACTGTACTGGAAGAAGGGTAGGTAGAACACTATACAAGGTCCCATATAACTTTTATTCGTGTCTTTACACATTTCATCACAAAGATCCTCATCTAAAAAGTTGAGGAACCTTCCTTATTTTTGCTTACTATACTATTAGAACACATTAAATGTCCATTGTTTATCCTTTACTCTTTTCAACTCACTGAACCATCTCTTTTTTTTTTCCCCTGAGGCTGGTGTTAAGTGACTTGCCCAGGGTCACACAGCTAGGAAGTGTTAAGTGTCTGAGACCAGATTTGAACTGGGTCCTCCTGAATTCAAGGCTTTTGCTCTATCCACTGCACCACCTAGCTGCCCCCTCTTTTTTTTTTTCTAACATACATTTCTTTTTTTATTAAAAATTTTTATTTTCAAAACATAGATAATTTTCAACATTAATCCCTGCAAAACTTTGAGTTCCAAATTTTTTTCCTTTCCTTCTTCCCCACCCCTTCCCCTAGAGGACAGGTAATCCAATATATGTTAAACATGTGCAATTCTTCTACAAATATATATTTCCACAATTATCTTGCTGCATAAAAAAAAATCAGATCAAAAAGGGGAAAAATGAGAAAGAAAACAAAATGCAAGCAAACAATAACAAAAAGTGAAAATACTATGTTGTGATCCACACTCAGTTCCCACAGTTTTCTCTCTGGGTGCAGATGGCTCTCTCCTTCACGACACCATTGGAACTGGCCCGAATCACATCTTTGTTGAAAAGAGCCACAACCATCAGAATTGATCATTGTATAATCTTGTTGTTGCTGTATACAATGTTCTCTTGATTCTACTCACTTTATTTAGCATCTGTTTGTGTAAGTCTCTCCAAGCATTGCTGAAATCATCCTGCTGATTATTTCTTATAGAGCAATAATATTCCATAACATTCAAATACCATAACTTATTTAGTCATTCTCCAACTGATGGGCATCCACTCAGCTTCCAGTTTTTTGCCACGACAAAAAGGGCTGCCACAAACATTTTTGTACATGTAGGTACTTTTCATTATTTTATATCATACATTTCTTGTCATCCTTTACTTCAGTTCTTTTTCAGAGTTCATTATTTGTTAAATGTTGGAATCTGCTCATATCCATCCATGTGCTGCCCTGTTCCCTCTGAGTGATCCTCATCTCTAATTTCTTAGAAATTGTAGTGTTTTGTGGCTTGCAGCCATGTAACTCTCATGGTATTTAAAAAAAAAATAGGGCTTCATTTCTGGGAGAAGTTGAAGTCTCTAAAAAGCTTTGTCATTTCTTGAAAGCAGTCCATTTCCTCTCCTATTTAATTCTGGGCCTAAATCTTCCTTGTCCTTGTCCTCGTTTTCCTCCTCCTCCTCCTCCTCTTCCTCTTTCTTTTTCTCCTTCTTTTCCTCTTTCTCCTCTTCCTCCTCCTCTTCCTTCTCCTTTTCCTCCTCCTCCTCCTTCTTCTGCAAATCCTGTCATGTTACTGTCAACAAAAAACATGTGTATTTTTACCATGTTTCTCTTACAAGTAAAGCAGATATTAAAATATAAATATAGATATGTATATAACAAGATAAAAGAAAAATGTGTGCATACATCTGCACACAAGCATGTGTGTCTGTGCATATACTATGCTAGAAACAAAACCATTCTGGTGGCTGAGATTTTTCATAGCTTTTCCTTTTTATTTCTAAACATTATTGTTAGTAAAGTCTTGTAACTTTACAATTTATTTTTTTTTTGCTGTCCTTTAATATTTATCATTATGCTTGATAAGTAAAGGGTGGTAAGAAAAGGAAAAAAAAGTGTTATTTCATAAAATGTTAGTTGCCTCACTTTTACAAGTTATTGAGAAGCCAATATATTAATAAGCAATAGAAAAAATAGACTTGAATTGTTGTCATTTATCGCTCAACCAATGTGGTAGACTTTGAGAAAGCTTCATGCTTCAATACTTCTGCACTATCTGAGAACCCTAGTACTTAAAGCCTCGGGGAGAGGGAGGACAGATTATGAGCTTTACCATGCCCTAACTTAGTGCTGATGTCAGTAGCATAATGGAGAGCAAATTCAAGGTTCAGAGGGTGATGAGCTCTTTTAAGGCATTGGAAATTCAAGGTTGATAACCTGGAGAGGCAAAGTTTCTGTTGAATTCTTTTCTTTTTTGTCTTGTTGTTCTTTAAAAAAAAAAAATTAGCAAAACTCCTAAAGGACAGGAGAGGCAAGGGAAGGCAACTACAGTTGTTGAATTTGGGCTGGAATAGCAGAGTTCTGGTCTCACCTTCAAAACAATGCAGATTTGTTCTCCTTGGTTTATATCAGAGTCTTCAGATCTGTAGCCAAGAGTCCAACTCTTTGTCCACTTATAGATCTCTCGTGTCTATCTATCTGTCTCTTTGTCTGTGTTTGTGTCTCTCTTTCTGTCTGTCTGTTTCTCTCCCTCTCTGTCTCTCATTTATATTGCCATTTTGTCTGTGTCTACTTGCCTGTCTATTTGTCACCTATCTAAAGCTAGATAGATAGATAGCCATTGAATAAGGTTATTCATCTTTCAGTCAATCTTGATCAATTTTTGATGTTTGGAAAGAAAATGACTTGTTGAAAGAGAACTTTTGGAAGGTGACATTGTGGTTTATTGTATCAAATGCTTTCTTTTTAACAGTAAAGAATTATCTTTCTGTCTGTCTTCTACCCATCCATATGCATATACACATATTTAGACACAAAAGTTCAATAGCTGTTTATCTGTGTGACATAATCTGGACAATAAAACATTTTTTGCTATGCTTGAGTTGTTTTTTGTTAGGCTTTGTTCCAGGACTTGATGCTATTAGCACAATATCATCTGCAATCATATAAATCTGGAGAATTTCACCATCTATAGAGAGCCTTCTTTAATTTGAACTCTACATGGCATTTATATTATATTAGCAAGCATCTTTGAAGTACTCACAATCTCCCTATTATATTCCTTTCCTGATGTTGATGATGATTTCTGCTGTTATAATTTTCAATGAATCTTGAATGATCATGATATTTGGAAAAGGAGCCACCTTGTTGGAAGAATGATATTGAACACCTTTAGAAGAACAACGAGATCTTGTAATTTCAACCTCTTTTGGCCAGTTGCATGTGGTCTAATGTGGAATATGATTTGCAAACGATTGCTTATTCCCCGGTAATAAACTCAAGAAGCATGCCCTTTATGCACATATAAATTATTCTTATAATCAATTTTATTTAGATTGGGAAAAAGGAGATAGATCAGTAGTTGTTGATGTCTTCTTGGTTGCCTTTTTTCAATATAAGAAAAATATGGACCAGGAATAAGAGATGAGAGATCAAAGATTTGTAGCCTAAAAGTTTCATGGTTATTTACTAGGAATATTTTCTTTAAGAACATACTTTCTTCTTCACTGCCAAAATGAGTTGGCAGTAGGTATGATGAGGACCAAATAACATCACAAAAGTTAATTAATTATATGTTGACAAATAAGAAATGAATCCTTGCCGATATGGGAGTTATTCCTGAATCAACTATGAGTAATCAGACTAATGATTTGTTAGAGCAAAAAAAAAATCAAAATTTGTATAAGAGGAAAGACTGGTGTGACTGATTCCTATACCAACCCCAGGCCAGCTATATAGAAACAAAAAGAAGGCATAGTGCCAGAAAGGCCAAGGATCACACACAAATGTTCTCCTGGGATAGCTGAAACTTCTTTTGCTGTTTACATTTATTCCAGGTAGTTTATATTCTCTGTGAGACTGGAGGTCACATTCCTAGCCTCTGACCTATCCATATACACAATTCCATCCTGGTCTAGTCAAACAATTTATTAATAATGAAAAAATGTTATATGGATAGAGGAAAGAATGTAAACACAAACTAAAATAATTTTACAAGACACTTAACCAATGTTAATCAAAAGGAGACCAAAAAAAGGAAAAGGAGACCAAAAAGAAGCTAAAATATATCAGTGAACAAATACTTTATTTATTTGTTAATTAAGTTCTTTTCTCATCTTTACTTTCTTTTATGTCATTTTTGCCTTCTTTTATGCATACACATAACTGTTATATTAGAAAGTGTAATAGCTTTATTGCCCCTTTTTTGGGAGGGGAAGTTTATTATAAAATCTTTTCAGATATTTTCCTTTTTTTCTTTCTGTTTGTTATTCTCTTTCCAATTTCATCCTTAAATGTTCCTTGGTTGACTCTCTTGTCAAACTTTTTATAACTTGGTTTAACATTCTATTGTTTCTCCCTGTTTATGGGGGCAATTCTATATAATCTTTCATTATTCTTCTGTATATGATTCTATGAACAAATTTATGTTCTAAACTGATTTTATGTTTGGCTCCTGTATTACTCTACTTGGCAAATAAATGAGTAAGGCACTTTTTAGATTCTTTTGATTTGTATCATTGCAGTTAATTTTTGGATGAAATTATTGTAGTCTGCATCTATGTCCTTTTGCATATCCCAGTTTTATTGTCAATAACTTGTTTGATTAGATTATTATGGAACTGATTTTATATTCTGTCTCTGTCTCTGTCTCTCTGTCTCTGTCTCTCTCTCTGTCTCTCTGTCTCTCTCTGTCTCTCTCTCTGTCTCTCTCTGTCTCTCTCTGTCTCTGTCTCTTTGTCTCCGTCTCTGTCTCTGTCTCTGTCTCTCTGTCTATCTCTGTCTCTGTCTATCTCTGTCTCTATCTGTCTGTCTCTCTTTCCCCCTTCTTCCCTTCCCCCTTTCCTTCACTTTTCTTTTTTCTTTGTACTGATATTTATTTTTGCTCTAACAAATCAGAGATATGTCTATGCACAAACAGATAATTCTGAAACAGCTCTGACATCAATAAAGGAGTCATTTCCTGTCTTTTAAAATGAAATCAACCCTTTTTCTTTGTTCCTTCCTTCCTTCCTTCCTTCCTTCCTTCCTTCCTTCCTTCCTTCCTTCCTTCCTTCCTTCCTTCCTTCTTTCCTTCCTTCCTTCCTTCCTTCTCTCCCTCCTTTGCTCCCTCCCTTCTTTCCCTCCTTCCCTCCTTCCTTTGTTTGTTCCTTCAGTTCTTTCTTTGTTTCTTCCTTCTTCGTTCCCCTTCCTTTTCCCTTCCTTCTTCCTCCCTCCCTCTCTTTCTTGTTTCTTCCTTCTTCCTTCCCCCTTCCTTTTCCCTTCCTTCTCCCTCCCTCCCTCTCTTTCTTTGTTTCCTTTCCTTTCTTTCTTTCTCTCTTTCTTTTCTCCCTCCTTTCCTCCCTTCCTTCCATCCCTCCCTCCTTCCTTTGTTTGTTCCTTGAGTTCTTTCTTTGTTTTTCTTCTTCCTTCCCTTCCTTCTCCTTTCCTTCCTTCCTTCCCTCCTTCATTTCTTTGCTTATTTGTTTCTTTTTTAGCCACATCCTGTGCCTGATAATTCTGCAAGTCTAGGTTCTCTCATTCCTTATTCATGATTCATGTTTTCAACATATTTCTACTATCTTCTCCTATTCCTATTTTTACACTGAAGTCACTGAATATCAAAGTATGTGTTGATTTAATTTACAGGACCTAATTGAGTTTTTAGTAGATTTTCTCTACGTTTATATCATCTGCAATAGATGTTAGTTTGTAAGCTAAAATTGTTTTCATGGTGCTCTTTTTGCAAATACTTGAGACTGATGAGAGAATAAAAATTACTTTGCAAACCTTAACATATTATATTCATATGAGTTATTATTATAATTATTAGCAATAAAGAATGACAAATATCCTGTTAAATGTTAATTCTTGTTTTTGGCCACATGAACGTGCCTGCCAGAAAAGTTTGGAAATGATCTAGGAAGTGACATGACAGCCTGATTTCTGGCAAGGTGAGGCAAAATTACTCACCTATTAGGACTCTGTGGGCAGACTGAATCTTGTTGGAGGATGAGGAAGATGGAAAAATAATTTAAAGGGATTGACAGTTATTTTCAATTAATTAGTAAAAAATTAGTAAAAAAAAAAAAAAAAAAAAAAAAAAAAGAGAACTCTTATTGAATCTGAGTTGTTCTTTATCTTTTCTTCTCTCAAAACTTGTATCTGTTCCCTGCTTTCCACTCACCTGCTATTACCATAGTTCAATCTGTTATCATCTTTCATCTGGATTATTAACAGTCTTCCATTTATCTATCTATTTACCTACCTATCTGTCTGTCCATCTATCCATCCATCCACACATCTATCTATCTATCTTAATATTCATTTAAAAAATTTAAGTCCCATATTCTCTTACTCCTGCATCTCCTTGAAAAAGCAGGCAATGTAATATTAATTATACAAGTGGAGTCAAACATTTCCACAAAACATGTTTTCATATTAGTTGTTACAAACAAATCAAGAAAAATAAAGTTTAAAAAGTTTGCTCCAATCCATACTCAGAATTCATTATTTTCTCTTTGTAGATCATTAACGTTTTTCATCACAGGCACTTTGGAATTGTCTTGAATTACTGTTGAGAGAAATTATTATTTTTTATTATACTAACTAATATTAAATTAATTTTCCTTTCTATTTCCTTATTCAGGTACCAGTCTCTGTATGTCATTCAACCAGTCTCTGAAGGACAAGGTTGATAAATGAGTTTGGTCTAATCCTTGGGGTACATGCTCAGAGATCTTAGTTGGGATCCCATTCAACTAGAAGATCTTATTTTTGTTTAGAGTGTAAACAAAATGTAATCTAAGTGAATTATTGCCCTTAGGAAATAAGGAAATATTCCCTTGTAGGCCCTCTCATTGGTGGTCTAGGGTAATCTGATTTATGAAGTAGAACCTATGAGAATGACATAGTAGAGTTGGATTCCTCTGTCCAGATTTCTGGAGGTGGCTGAGTCTCATAATCAAATCACTTTCTTGGCAGGAGGAGCTGGAGATTTTAGTCCATCTCTTTACTGATATGTTAACTCTCCCATTATTTGCTCACCAATCAGAGTTGATTTTTCACTTGCCAGGAATACCCCCTTTTCTAAAGGTATTTAAGCATTCAGGGATCTCCATGGTTTTGTCTTTGGTTACTGAGAGAAACCACTATCAGTTTATTGATTACCAGATAGCCTAATTAATAAATTGATTATGAATTACCTGGAAACTCTATCTGGGGTTTTGCATTTGTCTCATTGTCTCCATTAGTTAAGTCACTGTTGATATCATTACAATAATGCTGTATAACAGTTTTCTAATTGATTTTTCAGCCTCAAGTCTTTCTTCTTCTATTTACCCTTCACACATATACAAAAACAAACATCCTAAAATACAGCTCTTGAGATTTGCCTGCTCAAAAACCTTTTGCAACTCCCAATTGCCCATAGGTAAAAGATAAAAACAAAAAAACCAAAACAAACAAACAAAAAAAGCCACTCTTTAATCTGAGATTGAAAGTTGCTTATGACCTGGCTCCCATCTTCCTTTCTAGCCTTCTTTAATGGGATTTCCCTCACATTCTCTAAATTCCCATCAAAGTAACATACAGATTGTACCCCAAATTGGGCATTTGTATAAATACTCTTCTTTGCCTGGAATGAACACTCTCACTCTCACTTTTTAAAAATGTTTCTTTTGGAGCTTCTGTGTCATCTAAAACCAACCTAATTTGTCTGGATCATTTCCTTGCCCTGTTCTACTGTACTTTTATTATACGTGTCTCTACAGTAGAATCTGCCTTTGAGGCATGATGACACAGAGGTTGCCCAGGTTTCGCAGTGCAATGTTAGCTCGGGCAAGTCTTATTAAGTAGGACTTTTAGTTCAGTCTGGTGAAAGATTATGGGTTTATCCAAACTATTGAAGTCCTTAGAAGCTCAGAGAAGTCGTGACCAAAGAAGAATGAATTTTTGGACCATTACAGCTCTTAAAGACCATGTAAAGAATTTGAAACGTACGTAGATAGAGAGCCCATAACTTTGTCTTGTTGTCCCTAGGGTGGTCATTCCCACACTCAGGCAGGTAGAGCCTGAGATAGAGCCATGGATTCAGGAAGATCTGAGTGGAAATCCAGCCTTAGCCACTTACTAATTGTGTGACCCTAGTCAACTTTTGGTTTTAGTTTCCTCATCTGTAAAACAGGGATAATAATAGCACCTACTTCCCAGGGTTATTATAAGGATCAAATGAGATAATATTTAGAATGCACTTTAGCATAGTGCCTGGCACGTTGTAAGAGTTTAACAAATATTCGTTTCCTTCCCTCTTTCCATATTATTGGCCATAGTCAATTGATGCTTAAGTACTTTTTAAAAGAAAATTATATGCTCAGAGTTGAAGAGGAAGAGAGTGACTAGATACCCTTTAGGAAATTGCAAAGCTCCTTTAAGAGGTAAAGCTTGGAAGACCAGGGTCCATGTATCTACCTCTTGCTCAAACTATTTGTGTCATCCTAGATAAGTCTTATAATTCTGTATTCTAGACAGCTCTGTCTGCCATAGGTATTATATATCCTCACATTGGGGCTCTCTATATCAATGAAACCCCAGGTCTAGTCTAGTCCCTATTCCTTTAAAGGTCTAAGGCTTCTCTGAGAAACAAAGATCCATGTGTTTAATACCACCAATACTACTTTATTTATTTACTAATTTTTTCTTTAAAGTTTTGAATTCTAAATTCTATCCTTCCTGCCTCACTGAGAAAGTAAGCACTCAGATATAACTTGTACATGTGCCACTATGTAAAGCTTTTCTATATTAGCAATTTTGTACAAGAACACTAGAATAAAAGAAAAAAAAAAGAAAGTGGAAAATAACATGCATCATTTGTATTTAAGCGGTATCAGTTCTTTCTCTGGAGGTAGGTAATATACTTCATTATTATGATGACTATAATCTTTAAAAAAAATTTAATGGAATTTTATTTTTCAAAATACGTGCAAAGATAGTTTTCAACTTTCATCTTTATAAAACCTTATGTTGCACATTTTCTCCCTTTCCTTTCCCTTCTCCCTTCCCCTAGACAGCAAACAATCCAATATGGGTTGAACATGTGCAATTCTTCTATACATATTTCCACATCTGCTATGCTATAGAAAAAATCAGACCAAAAGGAAAAGAAACACAAGGAAAGAAAAACAAAGAAATAAACAAACCAACAAGAACATACTGTGCTTTCGATCCACATTCATTCCCCATGGTCCTCTCTCTGGATATGGATGGCATTTTCCATCATAAGTCTATTGGAATTGTCTTGAATCACCACATTATTGAGAAGAGCCAAGTCCATCAAAGTTGTTGTTACTATGTTAATTTAGTTCTGCTCACTTCATTTAGAATCAGTTCATGTAAATCTTTCCAGGATTTTCTGAAATTAGTCTGTTCATTATTTCTTATAGAACAATAATATTCCATTGCATTCTTATACCATTACTTATTCAGCCATTCCCCAATTGACAGACTTCCACTCAATTTCTAGTTCCTTGCCACTACAAAAAGGGCAGCTAACAACATTTTCACACACACATAGCAGCACTACTTTATGGCAGCAACACACAGAATATGTCTCTAATTAAATGAAAATAAATATCACAGAGAACAATAGGGCAGTGCCTGGTGGGGATGAGCAGGAATATTAAAGACACCAGAAAAATGTATGATAGGAAGACAATATGAATTGGTTATGTGGTAACCTATTGATCAATAATTGGGGATACAGATACTAAAAAAGAAAAGAAAAGAAATAATCACTGCTTTCAAGGAGTTTACTACTATTTGGAGATATGACAGCTGGCAAGAGAAATTGAGTTAATTCTAACACATTGGATGGACCTTTTATAAGAAGACATGGACAAGAATCAGATGGGATGGGCAAGTGTTGGATGAGTGAAGGGAGCACCAAATGGTTGTGATCATACATCCTCTGGGATAGCATCTGAGAAATATGAAGCTCTCAATTTTACTGGTTGGAAAGATAGCTTGATGCACATGTGGAAAGTTAACAAATACAAAGTGTTAATATAAAGCAGAGTCATCTAAACTATTTCAGATTGCTTGCTGTCTCAGGGTTGAGGAGGGAAGGAAGGAAAGGAGAAGAAAAAAATTGGATCTCAAAATGAATGTTGAAAACTATCTTTACATGAAATTAAGAAAAAAACAAAAAATGTAAAGTGGAATGTAATTTGTCATAACAATGTGCTGAGATAAAAGTCATTGTTAAAGCCATTTTTTGGGGGGGAGATAGGGGAGGGAGGAAAAGAGTGACAGAAGCAAGGACAACCATAGCTGATTCCTCAGAGTTCAACAACAATAATTCAACACTAAAGATTTTTAGAGATTCTCTAGTTCAACTCTACTTTACAGATGAAAAATCTCTAGCCAGCAAGGTCACAGAGCTCAAGGTCATAGAGCTAGTTAACAGCAGAAAAGGAATCCTATTTGTCATTTAAGGGAACACCAACTTTTCCTCTGCAATGGAATTGTTGTGTCTTTAGAATGTTATTCTTGAGAACTTCCCATTCTTCCTGGACTGACTTCCTCTGGAGAATTTTAGGTCACTGGATTCTACCAATTTTTCCTCTGAATGCTTCGACATCTGCTTTCTCAAAATAGACAGATATCCTGGAAAGACTTATTTTCTTTTTACTCCTTGTTCATAGTTTTTCAATGTGGGCAGGTTTTGAAACTCTCTCTATAGGGAGCAGGTTGGGGTAGGAGGTGGGTGGGATGAAAATTGGCAGGTAGAGAGTGGGGTGTGTGCATCTATAGATAAAATGGGAATCCTTTAGGTGGGCTACATAAGATCATGGAATGGAGAGCAATAAGAGAGGGAAGGAGAAAGAGAACACGAATTTATAAAGCACCTATTCTGTGCCAGACACTCTGCTAGCATTTACAAATATCTACTTTGACCCTCACAACAACCCTTTGAGGTAGGTTCTATGACTCCCTTTTTACAGTTAGAGAAACTGAGATAGAGTGACTTGCCCAGAGTCACAGAACTAAGAAGTTTCAGAAGCAGGATTTGAATTCAGTTCTTCCTGACTCCAGGCTCAGTGCTTTTATCTACTGTACTATAAAGCCAGTGAGGGACCTTAGAGATAGCAGCAGAAAGCCCCTTCATTTTAATGATGAGAAAACTGCAGGCCAGAGACATAAAGTGATTTATTTAAATTGATAAAAGTAGTAAGTAGCAAAGCTTGAATTTAAACAAAGGTTTTCTGACCTCTAATCCAGTATATTCATAACTATATAGCTGGGTCCCAATTAATGGGAATAATGAATCCTTTGAAGTGGTCACATGTATTGGAATTTGCACTACTTGAGATTGTAATGATGTCAAATAGGGTCATTGGTTTCAGCCCAATGGAAAACTGCACTGTGGATTTGAATAATGTGACCTCTTCAGGGGATTTATTATTAATACTAATTGTGGATCTAGCTATATTATGCTAGGAGGCCAAAGATCATATAAGTAAGAAATAGCTTTTCCCTTCCCAAGCATTGAATTAGAAGCTTGAAACCAGATTACTCTTCTCTTGTTTTTTTTTTTTTTTTTTAATTTTATTTATTATTTAATTTTCATTCTCTTCTTGGGTGGTCTCTGTTCCTTTTCTTCCATGTTTTTCATTTCCTCCTGCCTCTGTTCCTTCCCTTCATGGGTCCTCTATATTATTAGTATTCTCTATGATAAATGAGATTCAAGAAAACAAGCACTTATTAAGTCCCTATGCTGGGCACTAGGTGAGTAAAATTGAAATTCTTAAATACAAAATTTACATTCTATTAAAAAGGTCTATATATAGATTAATTATAATAAAAAAACAATTTATACCCAATACATTTGAAATGATTAAAGCAATGTGCTGGGTGGGGGGAATCATGGGAATTAGAGAAGGCTTCCTAAAGGAAGCCATTTGATTTGGGTTTTAAAGGATAAGTAGGAAGTGGATGGGCAAAGAAGGGGAGGAAGACATTACAAGGATGGGAAAGAGCTTTGTTAAGTGTCTAGAGGAGAATAATATGACCCAAAACTCATGCTCCCTCTGCCTGGTTGGGATTATAGCCATTGGTCACCAGACCTGGCCACTGCAGAATTTTGGACAGAATGATATGATTACATCTATGTATAAGAAAGATTTGTTTAGCAGGAATATGAAGAATAGATTGGAAACCTGAGAAAGGAAACAGAGAAACTTGTAAGGCCATGATGATGGTCCAGATTGCAGTCTGTGAGGATGGTATTCAGCAGCAATTTAGGACAATCAGTGACTGAGGGCCACTTGAACTACAAGCAGTGATTATTAGGAGGGGAACATAGCTTATTTCAGGACAAATGTGCATTTTCAAAAGCCTTCCTGTTTTCTCTGAAGCCCTGGGATACTTAGAGCTATGTTAGTTTATTACTGCTGTACCCTCTTTGTTCACAGCAGATCTGTAATTAGGAAGCCATTGGGACATGGCTTACGGTGTCAGCCTCCAGAGGGTTCTCTTTTTCCCCCTGGCAGCCATCCTGGCAGGTGTCCCTGAGAAGACCTTCCGGGCACTTTATAACTCTCCCCTGGCCTGCAGAATGCATTGAATCTCTTTCCTTGCCCTACCCGCAGTGGACCCTACATTGTAGCTGTCAGTTGGACAATCCTCTGCACTTACCTGCCACCTCCCACTCCCCTCTGCTCTGGGCCACAGCCGCCTTGCACCCTTTCTGATACTCTGGGTTCTCACTGGCCATCGATTGCCCCTTGCCCCCCAGCTCTCACCACAGAGATTTTTAGTTATAACTATAGACTTTTTTTACAGAGCTGGGTAGAAAAAATGCACTTTCACTAAGAAAGTTTCCCAAAGATATAAGCCATTATAAAAGAAATTGAGTTTTATTTCAACTTTTAAATTTTTTAAAAATGAGACCAAAATCAGAGCTCTTTGCTCTGGGAGGGACATTAAAAATACATCTCTTTCAATCCTCACCCCTTCCCCCACCTTATGCTTTGCATAAACTCATATAGGTAACCTGTGACAAAGCCAGGATTTAAACCCAAACTCTCTGATTCTAAAGCTTTATATTGAGCCATGGTGCCTGGAGGAGGCTTTTCCTAGGAAGAACTTCCTAGAAATCTGCATCAGAGTTTTTCCTTCTGCTTCTAGCCTTCCTGTCCTCTTCTCCCCAGGGAGACCCATATGACGCATCTCACTTCTTTTCATTAGGGTCCCTCTTGCCGGTTTTTTCCTGGAGCAGCTGCCTTTTTTGATCTTCTCTGGCTAAACTTCGAGTTTCATTTTTTCTTGTATCATGGAAAGACTGTCCAATGAGGACCCAGTGCTGAGGGCATTCTGCAAATTTGTGCTCCTTGGTGGGTTATATGCTTTCCCTGCTTGGGTCCAACTCTAAACACGGAGGCATGGTGAGCCCAGTGACTGAGGGGCACTTGAACTCAAATAGGAGGTATTGGGAGAGGAACAGAGCTTATTTCAGAACCAATGTGCATTTTCACAAGCCTTCCTGTTTTCTCTGAAGCCCTGGGATACTTAGAGCTATGCTAGTTTATTACTGTTGTACCCTCTTTGTTCGTAGCAGAGCTGTAATTAGGAAGCCACTGGGACTTGGCTTAAAGTGTCAGCCTCCAGAAGGTTCCCTTTTTCCCTCTGGCAGCCATCCTGGCAGGTGTCCCTGAGAAGATCTTCCTGGCACTTAATAACCCTCTCCTGGCCTGCAGAATGCAATGGATCTCTTTCCTTACCTTCCCCCAGTGGACCCTACACTGTAGGATGGGACTCCATTCTCTCACAAAGCTCTACTTACTTACACGGTAAAATGTCCTCAATGACTGACCTGGTTGGAGAGGGGTAGGTGTTAGATGAAGAAGAGGAATTTTCTGATTGGCTAAAAAGCCAAAACTAAATTTGAATATAAAAGAATCTTTATACTCCTTCATTGGACTTTTTCTGATTTATGGAAGTTATGGAAGAACTGATATGAGTCACTGAGTAACAAGAAGGGCAGCTTAGTACCTATTCTCCTCATCATCCAGCAACCATGTGTCCCTGAGGACATGGTGATTAATTTTTGTCTGTCTGTTCTTTCCTGATTTTAGGTAAATGCGTATTCAGCAATGGATTCAACCAGGTTATGACAACATCAGCTTTGAAATTTTGGAAGAACCATCAGCTTTCCCCTTGCAGAGATTGATAGCTGAGATCATAGGCTCTGGTGGCAACAATGGTCAAGTCCAGCAAGGAACCAGTTCAGTGGCCAAGTAACCTGCTTGACTGAGCCTGGAAGTCTGATTGATCTGTCACTTGAGACACTAATCCTACAAAGAGCCAGCCCAGCTGAGCAAGGGGAGTAACAAGTCCTTGTCAATGCTTTACCTCAAAGATAATTTGGTGGGGATTCCACAGAGAGAAAAAGACTTCTATGGCCAGGAATGCTGAGGCACCCCTGATCTCCACCTGTTCCCCACATCTATGCTCTTAAATATGTCAAGTTTGGGCACATTCTTACCAGGGCCCTTGGTTATGCAAGGAGGGGATGCTCACTCAGTTTGGACAAAGTTTTTATAACTTTTGTCCTTGCTATACTTCTTAATAAATATCCCTTTCAAAGATCTAATTGATTACCACTGATTGATATGGGAGTGGGGGAGAGAATGTACCATATGGGGATACATTTGAGCAAATGTATTATTAAAAATGAATCTTGAGGAGGCATCTTTTAGGGACTTACTGGCTAGTGTGAGTGTGAGCTAGAGGAGCATCCCACTAAATTGTTTTGAAAATAAATCCTTGTATACATTATTCATATTCATTCATTCATTTTATTCATTAAGACAAACATGGATTTTTTTTGGCCTTATCCCCCTTCCCACTTCTCCTGAAGATCTATAATGTTTAGAATCCCAAAAGTCAGCATGGTAGTTGGAAGATCATGAGAGGAAATATGATTTGAAGTTAGATTTATTTTTATGTATCATCACTTAGTTTATGTGTGATCTTGAACAAATTCCTTTGCCTCTTTAGATCTTAGTTGCCTCATCTGCAAAATGAAGGGACTGCACCAGCTAATTTCTAGGGTCACCGCCCAGAGCTGAGCCTTATGAGCCATTTGGTTGCTGTGCTCCAGTCCTGGGGAAGACAAGGGTGGATCAGACAGGCGGAGGATGTCCTACAGCTACTCTTCTAGCTGCAATTAGACATGAAGGTAGAGAGCTGCCATTGCAAAAAATGGTGTGTTGGCCTCCATATGTGTCACTAGAAAGGCAGAATGAAGCATCAGACAAGGCGTGTCGCCTGTCAAGAACTGGATTGGGCATTGGTCCAAGCCACACACCAGGTTTTGCTCCTGACCATCCAAATGGAACATTATAGAAAGAAAGGTCACATGGCTGCATTCTTTCCCTCCTCTCCCCTCCCTTCTTTCTCCCATCCTTGCCACCACATCCCCCACTGAACACAGATGGGGCAGATGGTAGGGGGGAGGGGGTCTGGGGGCCTGCTCGGAGCAGAGAGACTATGAAATAACATTGAACAATTTATGCATTGCACAATTCCCTTTCTCATTTTCCCTCCCCTCCTGAGAAAGTTCTAATCTACACTTTATTTAAGCTGAAGAAATACTCCACATGTCTAGACAAAAATGGTCCTGCTCATTCCATTAACATTTCTTGAGTGCCTACTATATGCAAGGCATTTTGTTAAATAAGAATAATATTTCTGCAGCATTTTACATATATTATCTCACAACTCTGTGAAGTGGGTGCTGTTATTACCTCCATTTTACAGATGAGGAAATAAGCTCCAAAAGGTTGTTACTTTCCCATAGTCCACAAAGCTAGTGGGCAAAAGAGACAGAATTTGAATCCAGTTCTTTCCAACTCGGGATCTAGAACTGTTCACAAAAACACTGGCTATAGAACAAGAGAGAGAACTCTAGAGAAACCTGTAAGCAAATAAAGAGGTTTTTTCCTCTCCTCACCCTGCTAACACCTATTTCTATCCCCAGGCTTGGTTATTTATTTTGTTGTGTGTGTGTGTGTGTGTGTGTACAACAAGGCTTCCTTCCTCTCCCCATCTTTTCCCATTTTAGCTTCCTTTCCTCTGGATCCTTTCCCTCATTCCTCCACCTCCACCTTTGTCTCTCCCAGAAACCTGTGAATTCCAGAGAGCTTCCAGCCTCAGGCAGCTGCCAGGAGTGAGAGCAACAGACAGAGCCTGTGCCATCCTGCATAAGTCTGCGTGTGCCTCCCCCAACTCTCTGTGTGCGTGTGTGCATCATCTGTAAGAGCTCCCCTCTCCCCCCTCCCCTCCACCTCCCTTCCCTTTTCTTTTCATGAGATTCAGAGCTAGCGGAGGAGCGGGAGCAGCATGTCGCTGCAGTTGTTCTAATCTCGAGGCTCTCGTGGTCAGGCCGGCTGCCCCTCGGCTCTCCAATGTACCAGGCGGCAGCAGACTCTGTCATTCAGGGCCTCACTGAGCCATGCCCAGACGGAGCCCATCCCAGCTGTGTTTCTCCCGCCGCGCTGACCACCACCAGACAGGTAAGGGAGGCATGGCAGCTAGCATCCCAGGGACTCAGCCCCTGGGATGCAGCAGAGGCTCGGGGAGGGCAGGGCTGCCGGGAGCCGCCCCCTCCCCCGGGCCCCTCCCCCTCAGGTCCTCAGCTCCTCCGAGCGCCCCTTCGGCAGCTGACCCCCAACACTGAGCCTGGCTGGGAACAGCAAACCGGTTCAAGGGTGGGAAGGCTCTGCTGCTCTGGCCTCTGCTGGAACCCTCATCAATTCCATTAAGCTGCTGCTGTCAAGAGTCTGAAGGTTCTGCCTGCACTTCTTAATTAGCACATTGTCTCATCCTTACCTTCTTCCCTCTACCAAGTAAAACTCTCCAGGTTCTCTGCTCTCTCTCTCTCTCTCTCTCTCTCTCTCTCTCTCTCTCTCTCTCTCTCTCTCTCTCTCTCTCTCTCTCTCTCTCTCTCTCTCTCTCACATTGTTTTTCTCTCTCACTCTGTCTGTCATTCTCATGTCTCCCTACATCTCTACATCTGTCTCTCTATCTGTCTCTGAATGTCTCGTTCTCTCATTCTCTCTGTCTCTCTGTATCTCTCTAACGCTTTCTGTTTCTCGTTCTGTCTCTCTGCATCTCTCGTTCTCTCATTCTCTCTCTTTGTCTCTCCCTCCTTCTCTCTCTCTCTCCAGATCCTTCACACTATTACGCTAATGATTTTCAGGCTGCTATCTTAAGGTATGACATCTTCACTGTTTTAAGTTTCATTCATTTCATTCATTCCTTATTTTGTTGTTGTTGTCCTTAGCTGCATCATATGCAAATTGAATCTGCTTTGTTTTGAGTTGGGATGCAGGTCAGGTGATAAATGCTGCCTCAGAAGAGCTCAATCTTACAATGGGTTAGAGTGAAATAAAAATATGTTGGAGATAGGCAGGTTCTAAGCACTAGGTTTGGCACTGGCTAAATGGGTCTCTCCCAAGGCTTTTCTTTTAGGGTTGCCTAATGTGTGACTTTCTTTAGAAGCAGTTCGCTCTCCTTACTGTATGATTTGACATGATCCATTTTATAGGGCACTCTGTAATAAGACCCCTGTGGTCCTGGCCTCCAGGAGTTTGCAATCAAATGAAACAACACAGAAAGCCCATGCCATCCTCCTTTGGGGCTATTTTTGGTTAGTTTGTTCTTGTAGACTTGGAAAACTTCAAGGTTTTCAGGGAGTGTACAGGAGGCTCTGGAAAGTGGAGGAGGAAGAAAGCTGTTATTATGAGATAATGAATGCTTTTTAAAAGTTGCAAGGGTTTTTTAAAAAAGCAAAATGGTTTTATTATTGTTTTTATGATTGTTGTTATTAAGATTATTTCTGGGGCTATGGCTTCACAATCAATCAAGAAAGTATTTAATGAATACCTGCTGTGTGCTCACTTGGCTTTCTGGGAGAAGTCTGGGTGGGGGAAACAGCGGAGAGAGACATATTTTTGTGTTCAGATTTTCACAATGTAACCAGACTGGAAGCTGTGCTACTTTTTGTGGGACTGTGAGATTCTCTTGACATATCTCGGACTTCACATACCATTTAGGATACAAATAATACCCAAACATTCTTCATTAAATCCAGTTATCTTTGTTTTCTCAGCCCAGTTGAATAAAACATGTTGCGAATGAGATTTGTTTCCACATGAACCAGTCGACTCTGAACAGAGGAAAATTATTCCTGATCATCCATATGGAATGGATTGTATCCCTAACCCTGAGCAAATGTGAGACAACTCCAGGAGCAACAAGGGCTGGGTGGGGTGAAAGGCTCTGTGTGGATGGCTTAACACAGTCCATTCCCTCTTTGATATTGTAATAGATTCACCTTTTTGTTGATGTGTATGTTACTTCCCCCATAACTTTGCAGATCTCAGAATAATTCCTTTCCATCCGTATAACTTTTGTCCATGATCTTTGGTAAAAGAGGGTCAGTCCAATGTAATGGAGACTTTCCTCTACTTCTTTTACATTTTCATGAATGCCAGTAGAACATATAGGTTTTTCCTTATTTATTCCTGGGTCCCATAGTAAGACTGGTCCACTTCCTCCCCTTCCCCCCAGTCACATATATTTCTTTTGACACCCTTTCTAACACTTCTATTTGTAATTCTACATCGGCTAGAGTATCTCTTAATTGCTTATTGAATGAATCCTCTACTCTAATTATTCAGAGATACTGGTGTTCTTTGACTTGCAGACATACAGAATGGATATTGTTTTTTAAAAATGTGGGCTTGTGTTTCAGGGGAAAGATTGAGATCATTAAAAGCTTTGTACTATTTCCCAGAGTTGGTAACATGATTTCTTTCTCAGCTCATTGACCATTTGCAGTTCCTGTCCCAGGTTTGTATAGGATGAACCACCAGTTCTATAGATTGTCTAATTACATAGCAAATTCTGGGGCAGTAGACAATCTTCATCCATTTTTTTATGAATAGGTGATCAAACTTTTTTGAGCTCATCACTATTTCCTGAAAAAATAATGATAGCAACTTGGAATTTGACTTATTGATTATGAATTGAGATTGTACACAAAAGTCAGCACATTTCATTTTTTTTTCTAATTTTGTGCTCTTGTTTCCTTTTTTGTTCAACCATTAAAGCCTGATTGATTGCTCTTCATGTGCCTAATTTAGATAAGCTCCTTGGATTCTTTTGTATTGGGGTTCCCCAGTTTTAAGAATAATTCCTTGGCATGCTTCCTTGACATCAGAATCTACAAGATGTCTATAAGGTGTTTTGAACTCCTGAGTTCAAGGGTCCCTTGAGAAAAGGGTTCCAGAATGATCAATGTATCTGAGAAGCTTTTTTACAAAAATTAGAAAAAAATTCTTTTAACAAATACAATTCAGTAGGAATTTTTAGCCTTAGTCCTACAGGGGAAAGGAAAGGCAGCAGGCCTTTGTCAAGCAGAATTTGTTCACTCTTTTCTTTCAATAGAATGTACCCATAAAATCCCTCCTCTGGTCCCTGGTGCAGATATAAGGGCATATTCAGTGCACATATAGAATTTCTTAGTCCACTTCTTGGTTCCAGAAGGGAACTGTAAAAGAGGAAGCTATAGTTGGAAGATTTTCTCCACCATCTCATCTCTGCTCCTGCAACTATACCCTAGCTCCCTAGGTCTAGCTGCTATAGAATTTTCCTTTCGTAAAATTCAAGAAGGCTGGTTGGAATGGGGTAGAGAGGAGATGGAGGGTAGGGAAGGAAACCTGGAAGTTTCCTGCTGGCAATCATTCATTTAAAGAAAAAAAAGGATTAGAATGATCTCAAATTATAGGTGGGGGGTTGATACTGGTAGGGGTAGAGTGGAATAGACTGGGAATTATGCTGGGTTTGCTAACTGCAGGCAGCTCTGAACCTCAGCAGTCAATGGCAAAACATTTATTACTGCTTAAGGAGGGCAAGGGATTCATAACTGATGCTCTGGCATTGAACAGTGGGAGCAGAAAGTACCTCATTTCTACATCTCTACCTTAGGCCTTTACCACTGGTCCTGTGGCCTAAGTTTCTGGCACCATTCCCAAAAGTATCATGTAGGAAATCACAACTGAGTTAGTCTTTGAAAGGTTCTAGGGATCTGGCTGATGAAGGTGAGAAGGAACATCATCTATGAGGAATGCTGTGTGAAAAGGACTCATACACCAGAACCCTGGATAGGGAAGTTGGAGGTGGGATATAAATAGCATTGGAAGCCAAACATGAGTTTATATCCAATCCCAATGGCAAAGAAGTCAAATGAAATTGCTTGAGCTGGAAAGTGATGTGATAAAAAATTGGCAACTGGGTAAAGATGGTTTGGAGAAGGGAGAGACTTGAAGTAGGGCAACATAAAGGAAGCTTTTGATATAGACCAGACAAGAGGGAAGCTTAAATGACATAATGGACAGAGCACTGGTCCTGAAATCAAGAGAACCAGAATTCAAATCCAGCCTCAGGATTGGATGGGTGATCTTGGACAAGTCACTTAACCCTGTTTGCCTCAGTTTCCTTATCTGTGAAATGAACTGGAGAAGGAAATGACAAACTTCAATTTCTTTACCAAGAAAACTCCAAATGGAGTCATAGAGAGTCAGACAACTGAAAACACCAAATAACAATATATTTGTGCATTTGTCTCCCCCATTCTAAATATTAGCTACTTATGAAGAAGATCTAGGATGAAGTGAATTAGAGAAAAGGGAATGGATGTGAATGATATTATAGAAATTTGTCAACTGATTGGATACACAGGGTGGGAGAGAGTTGAGAATAACTTCCAGGTTGAGGAACTGGAAGGATGGGGATCCCTGAGGCAGAAACATTCCTATTCATGTAGGAGTAAGTATGGTTTTTGATTTTTTGTTTTTGTTTGCCCAAGGGACTGGGTATCTGTGAGACATAGAACCTTCTTTAATGTCTCCCAGTGGGTAAAGTCAGAACTCAAGTAGCATTTTACTTTTAATGCTTTATTAATAACTATATGGTAATTGCAATATTTCATAAAAGAACATATTTAGTTCTGTGTTGGTATCATTTTCCTACTACACAACCAGGTACTCTGATGGCAGAATCTTATGATCTAAATTTTGGATGGAGGAAAGTATTCCCTGACAACAGTTGATAATTCAACTCAATAAACATTTCTTATGGGTTAAAGCATAAGGTTTAGATTTCATTGTCCTCTTTGGGTTCAAAATTGGGCTCAGATATTGTGGCTTTAGAGCAAGTCACTTAACCCTTATTGCTCAAAGGAAATAAAAAAAGAAGTTCTGTTCTCCAAGAGCTTATAATCTATATAAAATAGGTAAGGGATATTGGAATAACATTTGCAAGATAAAAAAAATCTTAGATGCCTCATGGATGTGAAAATCTAGCAAAATGAGTTGCTTAAATGATTGGAGCATTAGAAATTGAATTTGACTCCAATTCCTTTGATTGCAAAGCTAGGCCTCTTTTTATTTCACAATAAATTTGGTTTCTAACAAAAGTTGCTAAATATACCATAAGATGCTAACTCAGAGAACAAAATATGTACATTTATAATTATTATGTAATTATAATTGGGAATTAAATTGAATCATAGTAATACTTTATTGAATATCTATTGTACACAATGCTGTACTGGACAGCACATTAGGTTAAATATTGGCCTGAACTTTAGGAAACCAACTTTGCGTTTCTCTGAAAATAAATTTATTTACTATAGGAAAGAGAAAGCCTAAGAAATCAAATAGGATTAGGGAAGTCAGGCAGTTCTATAATGAGAGCAGAAACCAGAACTCAAATACCAGAAGCCAACTATTGTTTACTTTCCAGAAATCACAGCTGTTTTTTTTTTTTTTTTAATGTTAGAGAGACTTTTTCTCAGTTCTTTGTAGCTCCTGAACATTTGATAAAAGATGAAATAAAATTCGCTTTCTTAATACCTGGGTTCATACATTTAAATGGGGACTTTTATCTTTCTCAAGTATTTTAATTATGATGACTGTGGACCAATTTGATATGTGGGCATCTTCCCAAGGAGACATTAAAACCTCACTTTTTTTGGTAGCTATTTCAAAAAGCATAATGGATTCTGTCAGCCTTAGGTCCTAGAATTAGGGTCTTTGGCAATTTCTGGGTCAGGGATATTAGATAATGATCACAGTAAAAATGTGAGTGCTCAGGGCTTTAAGTTTTAGGCTTAATTTTGGTCCTGGAAAAGTTGGAACACTACTTGCTCCCCACTGCCAGTTTCTCCCTTTGTTGCCTTAAACTTTCCTTTCAAATTCACTCTATTAAAATTTTTTTTGATCTATATTGATTATAGTAGCCTTTGTCTACTTGTTCCCCAATCATCTTCCCTTATTTCTCAAGGAGTTTAATTTAGCACCTGGCTCAATGTCTTTTTTCTCAACTCCTACTCTTATATTAGATAGCTTTAATCTTCATATTGTTTGTCTTTCAAACACACCGATCTCCTATCCTTCTCCTCAAAACCCTTGACCTGCTTCCCCTTCTTCACCTTAGCTAGCACAGGTAGTTGTTGATTTCATCATCATTCTGGTTCTCATCATTCTATCTCTCTCCCTGTGTTTTACTGTTCCTTAAGCTATTCTTTGCCATCATTGGGCAGAAAGGAGTGATGAAACAGAGAACCATGAAGTCTCTCTATCTACTAGTTCTTTCCCTCTGTTGAAAGTAATGTTGACTCAGTTACCCCTTGATCTCAGTCCTGCTTATCAACCAGTATTAGAGGAGACTCTGCTGGGGAAGGAGAAACCAAGTGTGCAACTTTCTCATCACCTGTTCTTTGTCAGGTACCCCTACCTGTCAGTTGTCACTACCTTCTTACTGCTGAGGTGGACCTATCTGGATTGTCTTAAAATTATCTATGAAAGTTGGCTCCACCTTCAAGCTATTGCAGATCTTTAGTGATCAGCCCACCAATATGTCACTTCTTTGTTGTTTTGCCATTGAACCAAAAGATTCTGGAGGAGATAATAAGGGTGTGACTTTGCACAGCCCTCCCTCACATAAATCCAATTCAGTTGCATTTCATAGCATCACCTCCCTGATGTCATGGTCCTCTTCAACAATGAAGGACAAACAACAAGATATATCTATAAAAGTTGGGCCTACCTTGGAGCCATTGCCTATCTATAATGATCACTGTATTTATAATAAAATCTTTTAAATTCTCTTTCTCCTGAGTTTTGCCTCAGGGTAAAAAGTCCAAATGGAGAATTTTCCTTTCAACATCTCCTTTCTTTAAATGTGTGAAAATTTCTCCCAACCTTTAAAAACTTTCACTAGATTCTACCATCCCTTCAGTTATCATCTTATTATCTCTTCTCATTTTTTTTCAGATAAAATTGTAATAACATTGTCTATTTTAACATGCAATTGGGGGAAAATGAATTTAGATATATATGTAGATAAAGTTATTTATACTCATTGCCTTTGTTTCTCTCTTTTTTCATTTACCTTCTATCTTTTGTAATCTGGGTTCCATTTCATTATTCAACTGATTCAACTTTCTCCAAAATTGCCAATGATTCACAAATTTGATGTTTAGTCTTCCCCCCCCCCCAATCCTCTTGGATTGATTCCCCCCCCCTTTTTTTTGTCTCTCTACAACTATCTCCAGTCATCTGGATCTATATCTGGCCACTGGACCAGATGACATCTAATATCCCATTATCTCATTAGAACTTAGTAAGAACCTAACAACTCTGGAGGGGAAAGTGAGGCAGGTAACCTGGCCCAGCCTTCGTCACTGAAATTCAGTTCACTTGCATGTCATGACATCCCCTCCCTGAGGTCATGGTCTCAGATAGACAACACCACCAGCATTTGATACTATTAACTACTTTATCCTTTTGGATATTCTTTTCTCTCTGATTCTATCTTCTTCTGGATCTTCTGTTCTGCTACTTTTCAGGCTTCTTTGCTGGTTTTTCATCCATATCATGTCTTATAAAAGTGGGTGATCCCAAAGTTTCTATTTCAGGTCCTTTTCTCTCTACAAGATGTTTTAAGCTCCCATGGTTTTAATTATCATCTCTGTGGAAATGATTCCCAGGTTTGTATATCCAACTCCAATCTCTTTCTGACCTCTAGTTCCACATCAATAGCTATTTATTGTACATTACAAACCAGATGTCCTGGAGACATCTCAAACTCAATATGTCAAAAACAAAATTTATTATCTTTTCCTTCAAAATCACTTCTTTACTGAATTTCATTGTTCCCACCGAAAGTATCATTATCCCAATCTCTCAGGTTTGTATTTGTGTATTATCCTGGACTCCTTATTCTCTGTTACCCCAGGTATTCAATCAAGTGTCAAATTTTGCAATTTTGACTCCATGTTTCTCACATCTAGACTTCTGTTTCTAAGATACCACCTTAGTTCAAATCCTCTTCACTTCTATCTAGACTAGAGAAAGAGATCCTAGGGGGTTAGCATATTGATTGAGAAAACTTAAAATTAATGTGATCAGCTCTGTATTGTATTTGTATTTATTTTGTTAAGCATTTCTTAATTACATTTTAATCTCATGGTAGAAGTTGTTTATTTGGGGGGCTATACTATTGCAAGAGATACTTAAATGGCCTTCCTGCCTCCAATCTGCTTTCTTCTCCAAATTATTCTCCATGCAATGGCCAAAGTGGATTTTCCTAAGAACAGATCTGATCATATCACTTCCTTACCCAAGAAGTGCCAGGTATCTTTAAAGTCCCTTATTCCTCTTGCATCTAGGACAAATTGTCTCTTTAGAGTTTTTTTTTTGTTTTTTTTTTTTTTAAAATACCTTGGGAACCTGGTTCCAACTTCTTCTAGCCTTAATACATGATTACTTCCCTCCCCAAACTTAGCTAAAATGACCTTCTTTCTGTACTTGTTACATGTCACTCCATCTCCCATGGACTCTTTGTAATGGCTCTTTTCTAATCTTGAAATGAACTCAGTGTTCATTATAAATCCTTCCCTCCTTTTAGGTTGAAGATTAGGAACAGTTTTCTACATGGAGCCTTTTCAGATCCTCCCCTAATTACCAGGGCCCTAAACTGCCTTGTATTTATTTTGAATACAAGGTATCCCAAAAGTCTTATAGAAGCTCTAAGCCACCGAAGCTTACAAGTTTTAATAATCTCATTAGACCTTAATGGTTTAAAATGCCATTAAGATTTTTGGGATACCTGTGAACTTATTAAATATATGGGCTATTCACCAATAGAATGTTCCTTGAAAAAAAAATTTTTTTTTGGTCTTGTATCCCCAGGACCTGGCATAGAATCTGGCAATAGTTGGTGATTAATATACTCTTTTGTTGTTGTTTTAATTATCCCTGACTCTTTGTGACCCATATAAAATTTCCTTGGCTAAGATATTGAAGTGGTTTGCTATTTCCTCTTCTAGATCATTTTACAGACAAGGAAACTGAGGCAAACAGATTAAATGACTTTCTTAGGCTCACAGTTCCTAAATGATTGAGGTCAGATTTGAACTCAGAAGTATTTCCAACTCTAGTCATGATACTCTATCCATTGTTCCACCTAGCTGCGCCCTCACCTAGCTGATATTAATTGATTGAATTAAGGGCTCATTTTCTGGATGTCCTGGAATCCCTAGAGTTCCGTTTTTTCTTGTGTTTTTTTTCTTTAATTTTTTCAATATTAAAGAAAATAAAGCTGTTTTTAAAGGAATAAACCCATGTTCAGAGAAAGAAGATTTGATTTGAAGAAGGAAGGGGCTCTAATTATATTAATGTGGAGTCTGGTATAGCATCATGCATAATACGTAGTCTGTAGATCTCCCTTAAGGCTCATTGCCAAACTCTGGAGAGCCCTTAAAGGGCTGGGGGAGACAGAGATTTCTCCTGTAGGGCAAGATCCAAAAGGTATCCTGAGTCATCTCTTCCCACTTGGTATACAATCTTAGGAAGTGTCTGGTATTTTGGGTATACTTCAGGAAAAGAACCACTGCAAATCAACTGTTCAGTTCTGTCAAAACTGAACACACTTCTATGGGAGAAAAACTTCATTTCTTAACAGTTCATGCTTCCTCCATACTGTTTGGTAAAGGATTATGGGACTTTAGGTTACAGCCACATTCCCAAACCTGGTTTGCCTGACTTCTCCTAGTAGCCAAGGTCTGTGGATCCATATTTTGATTTGAGACACAAGGATAATTGTATCAATAATAACTAAATTTTATAATGTATTACAGTTTAAAAGCGTATTGAGTTAGAAAATTACAAATTAGCACTTCGGATTTTGCATTATGTTTTTATTTTGTTAAGCATTTCACAATTACATTTTAATCTGGCATATCAATAGTTCTATGATATAGTTAGTTTAAATATTATTCTTTACTGAACTAATATAAATTGTCAGTCTCTCCATGTCTTAGTAATTTTCATGAGTTTTTGTGGGCCTAAATTTTTTAGCATCTGATGAGAAATCATCATTAGCTGGTGATAATCCTCTCTGAATTTAATTAGACTGGTCCTTGGGCATCAGATTGGGAAGCAGAACCTGTGTGTATTTGATTCAGCTACTTATTACTTTCATGATCTTGGGCAATTTATTTAACCTCCATGAGCCTCACTTCTAAAATGGAGGGATTGAATAATGAATGAATGAACAAAAAAATCTTTATTAAGTACTTACCACTTCCTCACCTTGTGGTATGTGTTGGGGATACAAATACAAAACCAAAGGTAATCCCTGCCCTCACAGAGCTTACATTCAAAAGCATATAAAAGGGCAGGAAGAGAAATTTTGGTCCAGAAAGTTACAGGGACAGTGAGTGAGAAGGCATGGGGGAATAAGTTGACATACCCCACAGAGGAACAAGGGCAGTGGTGATTTGATCATGGTTCATAGATTCTGAACTAGAGTGAGTGAAAGAAGGTATAAAGGGGGAGAATGAGTCAATTAATGAAGAGGCTGTGGAGGATGTGGCAGAGAGGAGGGAATGAAGTAAATCTGGCTGCAGCTTTGAAATAAGTGGTCTGGGAGAGTTACCAACCAAGACAGCAGGGCTCCTGGATGGGGGTATGGTCTCTGGTGAGGTTATCTAGGTAGAAAGTGGTGAGCAAGGCTGTAGAAGAGATGATGGCCAGAGAGGAGGAATGAAATACAGCTCAACCATGACTTTCTTGAAATAGAAGCCTGGGAGATGCCATCCAGGCAGGAGGGTAGGTTCCCAAGGAAGAAGTTTTTTCAGGGATATTTCTGATTTCTCACTAAGAGGATTTGGAGGAGGTGGCTGGAGAGGAGGGAGTAGGTGGGCTGTTAAAGACCTTATAAGTCAACAGAGAACAAAAGGTTATAAAGTATAACCTAATGGGGCAGCTAGGTGGTGCAGTTTATAGAGCCCTACCCTGAAGTCTGGAGGACTTGAGTTCAAATTTGGTCTCAGACACAACATTTCCTAGTTGTGTGACACTGGGCAAGTCACTTACTCCCAATTGCTTCAGAAATAAGGAAAGAATCCAAGAGAACACGGATAGGTATGAATATGTAATCTCTTTTATTACTATATATGCTTTCTTGAAATGAAAATTTATTGTTACATATTTTGAATCCTGCTGGGCACATAAAAAAATTGTTTTATTTTAAAATTTTCCTTTTCTTTCTTTTCCTATTTTTTCCTTATTTTGTATTTAGTTTTTAAAAAGATCGTATAGCTCTAAATTTATACTCTTATACTCAAAGGCTTTCCAGCTTGGATCAGCCCAAATTTGCTGTCTGCTAGAATAAACTTCAAGAACCTAGGGTTATTTTCACCCTGTATTGATATATTTGAGTAGTAATGGAATAACTTATTTCAACTGAAACTATTTAAAAAAAAATATTACTTTTTTTTTTTTTTTTTTTTTACAGTTTGGGAAACTAAGCCACAGGTTAGTAAAGTAGTCCAAGATTACACCGCTTGGAACTTATATAGCTATGCACTTGTCTCACTTGAATTTCTGTGTTCTCTATACCAGAGGTATCAAAAATAAGATATGTGGGCTACGTGCCATCCACGACACTTATGAGTGTAGCACGAACTAGATTAGAATTTAATTGGGAGATATTTAACAAAATAAATAAAAATACAATAAAATAATGATGATACCAATATGTAATTTTCTAAGTCAATATGTGGCTTGTAGGGATCTTTATTATAACTCAGTAGCCCCTTTTCCTTTTTGAGTTTGACAGATAATAGGAATAAATATATTAACAGTCAGCAATTCCATTTTGTTTTAAGCTTCCATTGCTTTAAGCTTCCATTTTGTGACTAAGTTGTTGTTGGATAAACTTTCTATAACCAGAGAAGTACTTGAATTTGTCAATGATGTGTGTATCCCCAAAGTTGGTAAATGATGCATATATCCCCCAGCTCTGGTAAGCAACTGATAGGCATGGACTATCTTTTACTTCTTTTTGTGTCCTCTAAAGATACAGCTTACTGGAGACTTTTAGGAATCAAGTCAGTCATTTATTTCTAACACAGTGTTGACATTTATATTGTTAAAGAGTTGTTATTTTGGTGAGTGCCTTGGTGAGTGCAAATTTTACTGGGACACTCAGTCCCGATAAACATACATACCCATAAGTCAGGTTTCTTTTAAAATCTTTTTAAAAAATTATTTAATAATAATAGCTTTTTATTTTTCAAAATTTATACAAGATAGTTTTTACCATTAACCCTTGCTAAATCTTGTGTTCAAATATTCCTCTCTCCCTCCCTTTCTTCCCCCTTCCCTAGACAGCCAGGTATATAATATAGGTTAAACATGGGCAATTCTTCTAACCATATTTCCACATTTATCATGATGCACAAGAACAATCAGATCAAAAATGAAAAACATGAGAAAGAAAAACAAGCAAGCAAACAACATCAACAAAAATGAAACTACTATGTTGTGATCTGCATTCAGTCCCTTTAGTCTTCTCTCTGGGTACATATGGCTCTCTCCTTCACAAGACTATTGGAATTGCATAAATCAGATTTCTTTGTGCATTGTGTGTTACAAGTAGTTTTTTCTTTTGGAACTTGCTCCAAGGGTATGAAGATGGCAGAAATGTCTGAGTTAGTCTATTTTCATAAACTTTAAGAGCAACAAAGAGGAAGCGACTTCTTTTATACCTTGTTTGTTATTTTGGGAGGAAAAAAGAACTGCAAAAAATAGCTGACAAAGAGGACTGTCATTTTGACAAGTTTAGGGGCAGGAAGGTAAAACAACAGCATCCCCAAGTCATCAAAAACAAACAAATAAACACAAATCTTTCCTAAGTTTGAAACTGTGCTTGTCTGCCTCTTTAGCAGTTTTTCTTGAATCATTTCCTAGATACAGTCCATAAACTAATGGGTGGTAAAGTATTGCATAAGTACCTCCTTTGTGAATACTGATTGAAACCATAAGCCAATCAGATATTTAATAACTGCTGAGTGAGTATCTTCTGGGAGCCAAGCACTTTGCTAGGGGCAGCCAGGATTGTGGAATAAGGAAACACTGAATCTATGCTATGGAAAAGATCTCGGAAGTCATTTAATTAATTTAGCCTGTAACTGAATATAACCCCCCTTTAGAACAACAATAACATAATAATGATTGGCATTTATTTGCATTTTAAAATTTGCAAAGCTTTTTTATTATGTTATCTCATTTGATTAACTCCCATCACTTTGCTCAAAATCTTCCAGGGAAAAATATTTTGTTTTTTTAGTCAATATTTTGTTTTTGAGTCAATCAACCAGTCAACGAACATCTGTTAAGTGTTAACTACATGTCAAAAACTGTGCTAAGTGTTGAGAGTACAGCAAAAGGTAAAAATACTGTTTATGTCATCATATTTTAATGGGGGAGACAACATGCAAATAACTATGTATATATAAGAAGTGGGAGTAATTTTAAGGAATAGGGAATGGAAAGATCTCCTTCAGAGGTCTTTAAGGAAGCCAGCTGAGAGGTAAGAAGCTAAGAAGATGGGAGAGCATTTTAGTGCTTTTCATGGAATTAGTCACTTAGCATTTATTATTTATATATGCAAGCGCTGTGTTAAAGCTCTAAAGGAAGGCAAATAGTCTCTATTCTCAAGGAGCTCATGGTCTGATGGGGCAGAAAACATGGACACGATTATGTGTGAATAAAACATATAGAGGAAATATTGGGAATAATCGACAAAGGGAAGAGGTTAGTATAAAAGAAAATCAGGAAAAATGAGATTTTAATTGGAAGTTGAAGGAAACCAGGAAATTCAGGAGACAGATGAGAGGGAGAATGTGCAAGCACTGAGGGCATAGCCAGTGAAAATATCCGGAGCTTTGAGAGAGTGTCTTGCTTGAAGAAAATAGCAAGGAAGCTGGTATCACTGGATGGCTGTGTGAACGTGTGTAGTAATGTGTGACAAGGCTAGAAAGGCAGGATAGGGCAAGATTATGAAAAGTTTTGAACATCAGATAGAGGATTTTATATTTGATCCTGCAGGTGAGAGATATCCACTGGAGTTTATTGAGTAGGGGTGAGGTGGGGGATGACATGATCAGATCTGTGCTTTAGGAAGATTAATTTGACAACTGAGTGGAAGAAGAAATAGACTGGGGAGAGACTTGAAGCAGGGAGACCAGCTGGCTGGCTCTTGCAATAGTCTAAGGGGAGAGGTGATGATGGTTTATCCCAGGGCAGTGTCAATAGCAGAGGATAGAATGGGATGTGTAAGTATAAGACATGTTAAACAAATAAAATTGATAGGACTTAGTAATAGATTCAGTACAGTAGAGGAGGAGGAAGGAGACTAAAGAAAGTGAGAAGTTGAGGATGCTTCCTTGATTGTGAATTTGGTGGCTGCTAACACGGTTGCTATCTTTGACAGTAATAGAGAAGTTCAGACTTTTGGGAAAAGATAGAATTCAATTCTGAACCCTGGAAGTTTAGGATATTTATGGGCTACCCAGGTAGAAATGTCTATATGCAAGTTAGAGATGCAAGACTTGGAGGGTGAGAAAGGTTAGGGATGGCTAAAGCATATTGGAGAATCATCTGTATAGACTTGATCATTGAAACCATAGGAACAGATGAGATTACTAAGTGAAATAATAGAGTGGGAGAAGAGAGCCTAAAACATTACTTACCTTTTGTGAGTTCTTTGCAAAGAACAGCAAACAGGGCAATGTAACTGGATCTTAAAAAGTTCACAGAAAGAAAATCAAGACTAGGAAAACTGGAAATATAAGGAAAAAAAAAAACCAGGTTGTTGTGAAGGGCTTTACATGACAAATAGAGGATATTAGATTTGATACTGAATGAAGATAAGAGGGGATGCAGTGGAGATTCTTGACTAGGAGGATGACATAGTTAAGACTAGCTTGGCTAGTTACATTTTTGGATGGCATTAGTGATGTTCTGGTGATTCACTGATTTCTACCTATAGGAACTGCTCTTGCTCAATATCTTTTGCTGGATCTTCATTCAGGTTATACCCACTAATTCTGAGTGTTCCCTATGGCTCTGTCCTGGACCCTCTCTTCTGTCTTTGTACTGGGTAATCTCATCAGCTCTCATGAATTCAATTGTTATCTCTCTTCATAGGGTTCTCAGATCCATTTATCCCAAATCAATCTTTTTCCTAATCTCCATTTTTCTGATCTCTAGATGTCCAATAGTTTCCACTGGAAATCTTGAACTGGATGTCTCATAGACATCTTAAACTAACATGTTCAAACCTGAACTCATGATCTTCTCCCACACCAGTCCTCTCAGAACTTTTCTATTACTCTTAAGGACCCCACAATCCTTCTAGTCTTTTCAGTAACCTAAACATCATCCTTGAGCCCTCATTATTTCTCATTACCAATATCCAATCAGTTGAAAAATTCTGCTAAAACTATCTTTGCAATATCTCTGTTAACTCCTTAATTTTGGCCCTTATTATCATACTCCTGGAGTTTTGCAATAGCTTCTGGCTCACCTATTTGCCACAACTCCCTCTTCATTCCTGTCCCCTACTCTGCCGTCAAAACATAGGTCTTGACTCCTCTGTTCAATAAACTCCAGGGTCTCCTTATAATTGATGATCAAATATAAGACCCCACTTGATTCTTCATGATCTAATCTCATCCATCCAGTTTTATACCCTATGTCTTCTCATCTCCAACCGTGTCATGGACTCTTGCGATTCAGTGACAATAACCTCCTGGACATTCCTTGAATAAGACATTTCATCTCCCTACTATGGACATTTTTACTGGTTGCTCCTATGCCTGAAGCTCTCTCCCTTCTCATCTCTACCTCTGGTTTCCCTGCCTTCTTTCAGGTCTCAGATAAAAATCCAACCTTCTGCAAGAAGCCTTTCCCCATGCCCCATATTGCTAAAATCTTCTCTATAGATTATCTCTAATTTTTCCTGTCTATATATTGTTTATACATATATAATGCATGCATATATACATTATACATGGTTTGCATGCATCTCCCACATTAAACTCTGAATTCATGACTGCAGGAACTGTTTTTTGCTTTCCTTTGTATGCCCAACATTTATTATGGTACCTCGCACGTAGTAGGCACTTGATAAATGCTTTGACTTGACTTATATCAAACTGAAATTTTCCTCTTTGTTATTTCTGCTTTCTTGGGTTCTGCTTTCTGGGACTAAGGAAAATCATCTAGCCCTTCATCCATGTGACAGCCTTTTAGGATAAGAGAACTGTAATATCTCCTCTAAGTCTTGGTGAAACATTTTGTTCCTTCAGTTAATTGTCATGCAGTATATTCTTGAGGCCCTAATGTTCTTCAATCAATCAATCAAAAGCTTTACAGTCTCTCACACATAGTAAGCACTTAATAAATAATTCACTTAACATTTTCTAAGGCAGTGAGGTGCTGGACCTGGAGTCAGGTTGACTCATCCTCCTGAATTCAAATTTGATCTCAGACACTTACTAGTTGTATAATCTAGGCAAGTCACTTACTCCTGTTTGCCTCAGTTTCCTCCTCTGTAAAATAAGTTGGAGAAGGAAATGACAAACCAGTTCAGTATCCAAACCATTTTGACATGAAGAATCAGACATGACTGAAAAAAATGACTGAACACACACACGTGTCTATTATGTGCCTGGCACTTTGCTGAGTTCTTTGGATTCAAGGAGAAATGTGAGAGTCCTTGACCTCAAGGAACTTACCATCTACCTAGGATAGATGGTGTATATATTTGAAGTTATGTGCAAAATGGACACAAGGGAATTTCTTGGGAAAGGAATGCCATTTCATTCGTGGGGGCACAAGAAAAGCTTCATGTAATAATAAAAAATGCATTTATGGTTGAATCCTGAAGCAAACAAATTTAAATGGGAAGTGAGGAAGGAGTGACACAGAAGAGTTGTATCCATCTCCCATTTCTATCCCTTTGAATAGAAAAGTAAGAAGTTCCTATTTTCAGGAAGCTCATATTCTAATGGAGGTAGCCTGGGTTCCAGCTCTAAGTTAGATAGAAAAGTCCCATGGTCTTTAGGGTGCGACAGCAAAGCAGATGAAAATATGTCTTCTTCAATATCATTTCCATGAATAAAATCATATCTGTTTCTGGTGTTAAGCCATTTTTTAATGCCAAAGACTTTGGAAGTTTATAATTGATTCTAAAATAATAGGGATCTATTAGACTTCATTGACTATAGGACTCACGATCAGACTTAAGTTTTAGAAAAATCAACTATTTGGAGGATATACTGAGTGGAGAGAGACTTGAATCTGAAAAATCAACCAGAAGGATTTTGTACAGGCTAGAGTTAATTGGTTTTGTCTGGAACTGATTGCAATGCTCCAGCTGTGATCTAAGACAGAATCAATCAATCAATCAATCAACCAATTTCTCTCTCTCCTTCCTCTCTCTCAATATAGATATAATTATATAAATGCATTTGTTTGTCTAAATACCTATTTCATCTTATTTATCTTCTCTTTATATCTATCTCATGATAGACGCTATTCCTTTATCAATCTCATAATCCTGGGCACTATGATTCTCTTAATGGAGTCCAAAAATCACATTAATTTCTGTAGATACTCTATCACATTGTAAATTTAATCAATAAATATAGGTGTTTGCTATGTTCCAGGCACTGTGCTATGTGTTCTAGATACACAGAAAAGCAGAAAGCAATTTCTGCCCTTAAGGAATTTATAATCTAATGGGGGGACAACATGTAAACTGTGTATATGTGAGCTATATATACAATTAAATTAGAAATTACTAGGAGAGGGAAGGCATTAGAATTAGGAGGGATTAGGAAAAGCTTCATGTAGAATAAGGCTTAAACTTTTTCCACTCGCAATCCATTTTTGTCTGAGAAATTTTTATGTGACCTCTGGGGAATATATATATATATATATATATATATATAGTGTGATTTTGCAACCCCACATTAAGTTAGGGGGGACCCTCTGGGGTTGTAACCCATAGTTTAAGAAGCTGTGGTGTAGAAGATGGGTTTTCATTGGGACTTGAAGGAAACCAGAAAAGCCAGGGAGTAAAGAGGGAGAGCATTCAAGGTATTGGAGACAGCCAAGTTTTTGTTCAAGGAGATCAGGGTCACTGGAGCTAAGAGTATATAGAAGGGAATAAAGTGTAAGATGACTGGAAAGATAGTTGGGGGTGGGGAAGAGGGAAGAAGGTTATGAAGGGTTTTGGATATCAGACAGAGGATCCCTGCTAAGGAGGCTACTGAGTAAGGGAGTGACCTAATGAATATAAACATTTATGATAGTTGTACTAAGTTCTTCCAATAATTATATCAGGGAGCCAAGAAGTAGTGTAGCTGCTGGAACACTGGATGCAGAAGGACCTGAGTTCAAATGTGACCCTAGATACTTTCTAGTTGTATGATCACTTAACTCCAATTGCTGTGCCTCCCCCTCCAAAAGAATAAATGAAAAAAAATTTGATCCTCACACCTCCTGGGATGTGGGATGTTATTATTATTATTTCCATTTTATATTTGAGGAAACTGAGATAGGAGTTAAGTGACTTGCTCAGCTAGTGTCTGAGTTCAATTTTGAACTCGGGTTTTCCTGATTCCAGACCTAGTGCTTTTATCTGCTCCCAAAAGACAAAATCAGTTTCCGTTCTCATAATCATAATGGAGCAGGGATGTGCTCATTCCTTTGACAGGAAAGTCAAGATTCAAATTCTTTTTTACTGCAGATACACCATTATCAATTTCCCCCTTGTCTATGTATTTATTATAGGGGGATGCTGGAACTAGTGCTAATGCTCTGGAGATCCCATTGTTAAATTTTCAGCATGAATATTTGTACCAGGAAATCAGGGAATGCTAACATCAGAACTTGAAATATCACATTGAATCTCTAACCTTAAGAAAATGCTGAAATGGTAAAAATGTTAATAATGCAGAATACATTTAAAAATATATCCCCTATATTTTTTCCTCCCAGGAAGAATGAACTGTTAAACATTTTTCAGCACACCTCAGAAATGGGAAGAAGTCAATAATTGGATACAAATAAGATAGATCCAGAGTATATGAACAATTGAACTAATATTTATAAAGTGCTTAGCACATTGTAAGCACTACATATATGTTATTATTGTTTTATAATAATGATAATTATTATTAGTAGTAATTTCAGAGAGTGAGGCACGAGTGTTTAGTGGGGAAGTGAGAAGGAAAGGCTTCCTGCAGAAATTGAGATTTGAATTAAGTCTAAATGGAAATTGGGGAGGAGAGGGAGCTTTCAGCTTGTGCAGAGATATGCAATTGGAAGGTAGAGTACCCTCTCTGGAGCACGGCAAACAGGCAATATTGGATGATTTGCAGAGTGTCTGGAAGAGAGTTTGGTATAAGAAGATTGGAAAGGTGGGAAGGGACCAGACTGCAAAGGGTTCAAAATCACAAGTATAGTACTTTGTATTTAATCCTGGAGAAAATAGGGCGCCATTGGAATTTATTGAATAGGAGAGTGATCTTAGGATCATTATTTTGGCAACTGAAAAGAAAATGGGAAATGGATGCCCTGCCAACTGCATTGCTCATTCTTTGGTATTGACTTAGAAAACCATGCATTAATCTGTGTTGTATTGTTATTTTTTTCAGTTGTGTGACCCCATTTGGGTTTTTTTGGGCAAAGATGCTGGAGTGGTTTACCATGGAAATAGGGTTAAGTAACACAGCTAGTAAGTGCCTGAGGATAAATTTTAATTCAGGTCCTCCACCTTGTTGCCCCTCCAACTCATTTTACAAATAAGGAAATTGAGACAAACAGGATCAAATCGCTTGTCCAACCTCATGCAGTATGTGTCTGAGGGCAGATCTGAATTCAGAAAGATAAAGTTTCTTGATATCAGGTCCAGTGCTCCAGCCACTGTGCTACCAGGCCCCCCATGTTGTATTTTATTAATTTTCTTAAACATTTCCCAATAACATTTTAATCTGATTCTGCACATTTAGCAGTTTTTTTTTTTTAAATTCCAATTAAAATCACTTTTCTTCATCCCTCTTATTTTAGTACTTTCCTTATTTTAATTATTTTCTACCTATCCTGTATGTAGCTTACTGGTATATATATATTTGCTTGTTTGCTGGTTGTCTCTCCCATTAGATTGTGAGTTCTATGAGGGTCCTTTGACTGTCCTTTGACTCTTTGTATCCCTAATTCTTAGCACAGTGCCTGGCACATAGTAAGCACTCCTTTTTTGATAATATATTTTAGAATTTTGCTATGAATCAGAGTTAAGCTCACTGACCTATAATGTACGGGCTTTGGTCTCTTCCCTATTTTGAAACGAGGACACCATGAGTTTTTCAGGCCTTTGGTACCACTTCTGTTCTCCCTTTTCCTTCAAAAAATCTCTCCCATGGCTCATTAATCACATCTGCCCCCCTTTTTCCAGTGCCCAAGAAGTGTGGGGAGAGCTAGAAAACCTACTGGCAGAAGGCCAAATTCAGCCTCAGCCTGTTTTTTGTACAGTCCATGTGCTGTACAAAAAATTTACATTTTATATATTATACAATATATCCAATAAGCTGTACCTAAAAATACTGAAACCCTACACAGACAATGCACCAGATCTGGCCTTTGGCCCCTAGTTTGCCGACAACTGCCCTAGAATAAAGTTCCTCTTGATTAAGTGAACTAAGACTCATTAAAGACAGTTTGGGATTCTCTTTTGATCTCCTGTTTTTGCCTTGAGTTTCAAAGTCCCATGAGCCATTTTTATCCTGTCCTTTTAAGACCAAAGGTTATCATCTTTGGTAGAGAAAAAAGAAGCAAAATTAAAAGTCAAGAATAAGTTTTCAGTTATCGTCCTGTCTAATTTGAGCAGTATTCCAATTCCTTCTTGAATCCTTAGTCCTTAAAACATCTAAAAAGAAACAAAACACTTTAGAGGAAATTGTTTTTGCCTTCAAAGGACTATCTACCTTTTGGGAGAGAGAAAAACCAATACTCATGTGAGAGAGCAGCCAATATTAGGTGACAACAATATGCAATTAGGACTTGAACTAGGAAATTCTCAGTGGGTTCTAAGGTTCTAGCTGAAAAATGCCCCAAATCTGAGGTTACTGGCCAAAACCGGAAGTTTTTGTCAATTGCTAAGAATCCACATTTGAATCTCTAGAGAAGCAAACAAATCTTCTGTGACTAGAACAAAAATATGTCCTTTAATACATTATTTTTATTTTTAGATCTTAATCTATGATTTCATTGGATAGGGAATTCCTTCTTATGCAGGTCAGCATCTGCTCTGAAGCAAGAGAGTTACCTGGGGGGCAAGGAGACTTTAATTGTCCTGACTAGGATCATACAGCATTCACTTGTCTTTAGTAGAATTTGAACTTGGATTTTCTGGATTCCAAACCAGTTTTCTAGGATTGCCTCTCACTTACTGCTTTTTTTTTTTTTGAACTTATTACCATTTTTAAAAATCTACATTGAGATGAATAAAATACAAATACATTTGAAAACATTCCTGAATTCATTAAAGCTTTTAGTCATGATATATTCTCCTTAGGCAGCTACGTGGTACAGTGAATAGAATGCTATATCTGGAGTTAAAAAACACCCGAGTTCAAATTGGACCTCAGATAGTTACTAATTGTGTGACTTTAGGCAAGTCACTTAGCACATATGTATATATAAAATTATATGTATAAATATAAAAATCATATATATGTATACATATAAATGTAAAAATCATATATACATATATAACTATATATGTATATTTAGTCTCATGTGAGAATGCATGAAATTGTTTTGGTATTAAAAAAGACCCCTCATACTTATAGAGCTGGGGAACCCCTGCCCTAAACCACACCCTATATTCTCCCTAATTTTCCAGTTCAGATACTAATAGTTCTCCCAGGTAATGACCACATTATCAAAACATATTTGATTACTGGTCCTGGTAGATTAGGGGACAACAAATGGAGTCACAAAGAGTCAGACAAGATTGGAACAACTGAAGAATAAGTCCCTCTGGGGAGACAATGTAGATAGATATCTTGTTTCTTATTTTCCCAGCCTCTTGAAACAGCTTTTTTTTTTTTTTTTACAGATGCAAGTAATTTTTGGAAAGTTAGACACTGAAGCTCCCATCATTCAGTGCTAGGATCAATTCTAGGATTTCTCAAAAGAAGCATTTCATGGTATCAGAGATTTAGAGCTGCAGCAAGAGTTAGAGGCCATTGAGGCTGCCTCCTTTTGTGGATGAGGAATGTAAGAAACTAGAAGTAAATCAATTTATCCATGGCCACAAGTCCAATGCAAGGTTTGATCTCAGCTCTTTCTGACATCAAGTTCAGTGCCTTTCCTACCGCCCCATGCTGTCCCACTTAAAAAGAAGAGCATAAGAGCAGAGACAAAAGGAGGAAAAAAGGAATTAAAAAAGAAAATAACTAGTATGAAGGACTTGGGGTGGGGAGGGGACAGCCAAGAAGGGAAGGAATTGAAGGCCAAGGGGAACGGAAGCGAAAAAAGGGGACTTATATAACCTTCTATTGTCCAAGTAGCTCCAAGGGCGGGACAAATGTGTTAACTTATAAATCTCTGCAACACCTCTGGTAGGCAGGTAGGTGGTAAAAATGAATCCTGAAATAATAAGGTTCTATTTATATAGAACCTTTCTCCAAGGAGCTCAAATAGCTACACAGACATTATCCAATTAATCCTCACAACCTCCTTCTAAAGTAGGGAAGTAGCAGTAGATGATCCCCATTTTACAGATGGAGCATTGGAGAACAAAAAAAAAGGATTTTAGCTGGGGCCAAAGACAGCTGTCTTCTCCCACAATCAGTGCTGGATTCAACCAGGCAGCTTTTCAGTCCCTTTGGAATCCCAAACCTCCCTGGCTCATACTATGACCATTGGTCTCATTTGCAAATGCAAGTGTTGGAAGTGGAACCAGCTGCACTAAAAGCACAGATCTGCTAGTGTCACTCCCCAGCTCTAGAAACATTAGCGATTCCCTATTTCTTTTTAAGATAAAATACACCTAGCTGTGTGACCCTGGGCAGGTCACTTAACCCCAATTGCCTCAGCAAAAAAAAAAAAAGATAAAATACAAACTCTTTAAGTTTTACCTCTCTTATGGATATAATATCCCAAAAATGCTTTACAAAATTATACTTTGGATATCTTAAACTTAACATATCCAAAATTGAACTCATTATTTTATCAACTTTCTTGTTATTGTCCAGGTGACCACCATATTTCTTGTTTACTCAGGCTTTCAATTTAGGTGTTATTTCTCTGCTCTCTCTCATCATTTCCCATCGAATTTGTTGCCATGTTCTAGCAGTTTTACTTTGCAATATTTCTGGTACATATTGACACAGCCACCACCTTAATACAAGCTGCATCACATACACCCAGACTATTGTAGCAACCATCTGCTCAGTCTTCTTGCCTCAAGTCTCTTCCTGCTCCAGTCCATTCTTCACTCGGCCCTCAAAATAAATTCCCTAAAACCCACATTTAACCATGTTATTTCCTTCTCAGTAAATTCCAGTGGCTTTTCATTACCTCCGGGTAAAACTCTGTGTTTTAAAATCCTTCATAACCTGACCCTTTCCTACCTTTACAATACATTTTTCTCCTTGTGTTCTACAATTCTGGGTCATGGGCTCTTTGCTGTTCCTGGGACAAAATATTCCATCTCCGGACCCTGGACATTTTTATTGATTGTCCCTGGTACCTAGAAAGCTCTCCCCTTCATCTCCACCTCCTAGCTTCTTTGAGATCCCAGTCAAAATCCCAGCTAAAATTCTGCAATTAACCTTTCCTAACCTCTCTTAATTCTATGCTTTCCTCCTATTGATAATTTCCAATTTACTCTCTCTCTATCTTGCTTGTATTGATTTGTTTGCATGTTGTGTTGTTTTCTCTGTTCCATTGTAAGCTCCTTGAGAGCAGGTCCTAATTTTCCCTTTCCTTTTCTCTTCTGCACTTAGCGCTTAATAAATGGTGTTTAATAAATGCTTGTGGACTTTCTTATTTAACACCCTTCACAATCTGGCTTCAGTCTGATTTAGGAGGCTAATTCTTCATCGCTCCCCCTCATTCACTCTAGATTCCAGTCAAACTGGCCTATTTGCTGTTCCTTGTATATGACATTTCATCTCTTATCTTTCTATATTTGCACAGCCTGTTCCCATGATTGAAATGCTCTTCTGGAATCCTTAGCTTCCTTCAAAAATCCATTCAAGCATTCGATGCTCCCTGTTCTTGGTACTCTGCCCCTCAGATGCCTTTGTATTTATTTGAGATATGCTTGTTGTCTGCCCTATTAGACCAGAAGCTTTTTGAGGATAGAGATGGTTTTATTTATATCCTGTATGACATGCAGTTCTTGCCATGTTGTGGTGACCCATTGTGACCCTGTAGACCTCATCACACCATTGCTGTTTGTGGATATTTTTTTTTTTTTGGCAAAGATATTGGAGTGGTTTGCCATTTCCTTCTCCATTGGATTCAGGTAAATAGGGTTAAGTAATTTGCCCAAAGTCATATAGTTAATAAAAGTCTGAGGCTAGATTTGAACTCATTCTTTTCTGATTCCAAGCCCAGCACTCCATCTACTGAGCCACTTAGCTGCCTCTATCTGACACATGTAGGTGCTTAATGAATGTTTGGCACTAGGGATACAAAGGCAAAATTGAAAAGACCGGAACTTTTCCAGGAACCTTCATTTTTGAGAAAATGATCCATCCTTCATTTTCTAGACTTTGCTACTATGTCTTAGCTGCCTTCTCCCCCATCTTGTACCTCCTTTTCCTTTAGTGTATTCTTTCTGGATTTTCCATTTGGAGGAAGCGCCAAGGACAACCATCCTTCATTCTCAGAATTTTACCACGCTTCCTCCTCTGTGCTTTTTAGCTCCCTTTTCTGCGTAGTCTTACCCTATTAGTAACTTAGCTAATTGAGGGCAGGAAATCTATTTCCCTACTTCCTTTTGCATGTGTTTGCATCCTCAACTTTAGCACAGCGCCTGGCACACAGGAAGCATTTGATAAATGCTTGCTACTCAGCCAGACTGAACAAGGTAGGGTACCAGATTTATAAGCTTGTGCTAGTCCCATTCCCTGCCCATCATTCTAAACGAGCCAGCGGGATGCTTGACCCGAGGATGAGGAAACAGGAAAGTAAAAGCTGACTGCTATGTGAATGATGGGCTGAAAGTATAGGTATTTGGGGAGCAAACTCCTTTGGCCAAGTGGCATCTTCCTTGTATCCTGCCTGTCTCCATGGTAACTCCAAATCATCACAGTTTATGTTGATTCATGTTTCTGCCGTTACTAGGATTGTTCAGAAGTGGAGCTTGCTTTTAAAAGATTTGTAGCAGAGCCTTAGCACACAGGATCAAATTGAAATCTAATACAAAAATGACTGTTTTTATGAAAAGCTTTTAAATATTGTACGGACCTGGGTGGAATATTGGCTAACTAAATGCATGTGGGCCATTTTTGATGGGCTTGTTCATAAACCTCCTGCGTCACTATGGCTTTCTAAAATATTGCATTCTGAAATCTAATTCCCTTGCTCTGTCATTCCTTTAATTACTCCGTGTGTGTGTGTGTGTGTGTGTGTGTGTGTGTGTGTGTGTGTGTGTGTGTGATGTGACACTGTCATGGATTTCCTTGGCTCCTGATGAACTGAGCCCCTTTGTGCAAGAGATACTGGGAAAACTCTCCCTTTGGGCTGTCCCAGAGGATTAGCAGCAAACATTCATGTTCCTTCTTGGCCCCAGTCATTGCTTTGGACCATTTTTCAGTCAGATATGACTCTTTGTGACCCCAATTAAGGTTTTGGGGTTTTTGGCAACGATATTACAGTGCTTTAACATTGTTTCATTTTACAGAAAGAAAAGTGAGGCAGAAAGAGCAAAGTGACTTGTCCAGATTCATATAACTAGTAATTGTCTGTGGAAGAATTTGAATTCAGGTTCTCCAGACTTGAGGGCTGGCACTCCATCCATTTAGTCCCAGGGAGTCAGGCTTTCTTGGCTACCATATTGAATCATTGACTTATCTTGATTGTCTTGGCCATCAAAACCCCAGATCTGCTTTAGAATTGTGTCTTCCTTATCTATCTATATTTTATCTTTTACTGGTAAAGTTGACTTTTTAAAAACCTAGATATAAAGCTTTAACTTAACTTCTCCAAGTATTGACCATAAAGTTGGAAATCAAATGCCACGCTACATTGGTATAGAGAATTTTCTCTCTGTGAGTACCCTATTCTGATATCAAAGGTTAAAAAAAAAAAACAAAAAAAAAACCAAAACTGGGCATAAAATAATGTTACAGTTGCTCAAGCAAGTGGGCAAAAATCAGAAATTTTATGTGAAAACAGGTTTTTTCCTCTGGAGATCAAAGTGGTTTCATTTTTGTTTGAAACAAATTGTATATGTTTAGGATCTCAGATGGCACTGGGGAACTATTATGTTTTGTGACCGTTCTCATATTTAGAAATGAAATCAATAAATTTGTATTGATTTTTCCGTTAGACATCTGTACACATGGTATTCTATATATCCACCTAGTAAGGCTTTGCTAATTCTACTGAAATTCTTCTCCACAGTCCATTCAAATACAATGATATTTTGTGTCTCTGCCTCAAGTCCCTCCTCATTCCAGTGTATTCTCTGCTTAGCTGTCAAATTCAACTTCCCTAAAATGCAGGTCTGACCATATCAACCTCGTCTGGTTTCCTCACTGAATAAGCTCCAGGGGTTCCTTATCACCTCTAGCATCAAATATAAAACCCTTTGTTTGACTTTTGTCTCCCCCCCCCCCACCTTTTTTTCCTGAGACAATTGGAGTTAAGTGACTTGCCCAGGGTCACTAGGAAATGTTAAGTGTCTGAGACCACAATTGAACTCAGGTCCTCTTGACTTCAGGGATGGTGCTTATTTCCCTTTTTAACCTGGCCACTCTTCCACCTTTCTAGTCTTCTTAAACCTTCCTCTCTTCCATGTAGACCACAACCCAGTGCTATTAGCCTCCTTGATGTTTTTGAACATTTTGTAACTCCATACTTTTTCTGGTTCTCCCCCATCCCTGAAACATTCACCTTGCTGCCTACTAGCTTATCTGGCTTCCTTCCAGCCTCCATTAAAAAGTCCCACCTTTTTCTGGAAGTTTTCTCTACTCTTCCTTAATCTTAGCATTTTTCCTTTAAGACAACCCACCCAATTTATCCCATCTCAATCTTGTTTGCACAAGTTGTTTGTACATTATCTCTTATTAGCCTATGAGTTCTTTGAGAGCTGGGACTGTATTTTATTTTATTTTTATGTTTTGCTTCATATCCCCAGCACTTAGTACAGTGCCTGGCCCACAGAAGACACTTAATAAATGTTTGTTGATTAACTTATTTGTCAAATTAATCGACATTACTTACCCATTCACTAGGATATCTTGGTTTGAATTTCATCTGCAGTTTTAGACAGATTAGCCTCACTTTTCTTGTCTATAAAACGGGACAAATAATGCTTAAGTTATTCATCTCACAGAGCTTTGTTTTGAGGAAAGTACTTTGGAAAGCTACTTTGCAAACTTCAAAGTGTTCCACAGATGTAACTGGAAATTTTTTCATCCAGGGCAAAACCAGGTGTTTTGTTAAAATAAATGGACTGGACCTTCTTTGCCATAAGAGCTGCCAGTTGAGGAAAAGTGGAACCTAGGGAGAGACAAATATGACTCTAGTTTGGGGGCTACATGGCAGCTTAGGTATTGGAACCCTGCCAGTCAGCAGAGAATTTGAGATGAGGTATGGGGACATTAGTTGGGATCCAGAGGAAGCATGTCTTTCCACGGAGAAAGAGGCCTCTCCCTTCAGTGGTAGACCCTCCTTGCCATGTCAGTGTCCTGGGACAAAGTATTGTGTACCCTTGCTAGTTCTGGCTCTGTGCAGACATACATTGTTATTATTGTTAGCTGTGCAGAATAGCACCTGACTTCTAGGGATTTCATAGGATGCTTTTTATATGTAATTGCATATGGTCACTTCTGGCATTCTTTATTTGCATTATAGCAAGATGCTTCACAGAATTCATCTATATTATTTATACCTGTCAGTCTATTTTTTTTTTTTTTCATAGTGAAGGGAAATCTTAAAGTGATCTTTCAGCCTGGAATCAGCCGGGCTATTTCTTTATTTAATAAGGAATTGACATTTGGCTAGCAACAGGGCTGAAACCCAGTGGCAGTGAGGAAGTAAAAACCTTATCTTATACCGCTAAAGCCCCTTTGCTGAACCGAGTGACACCATGGACATTATTAGAGCGAGACAATGAGTCACTGTTAGAGACAGCAGTGGAATTTATATTTGGCCCCTGTCATTAGGCAGCAGGCGGGGATGGCTGCATCATTCACTGGCTTGACAGAATGCAGGTTTTGCATGAAGAATCCTGAGGTGAAAAGTGGGCTTTTTCCAAATCTCACAGCCACTTTTCCTTAGAGAGTCCTCCTAGCTCTAGAAGGTTCCTTCTTGGTATTTGCAGGTGGAGGTGAATGTCAGACATGTTTTCCCCCAGAGGTTAGAGCAAGAAAACTCAAGACTAGGCGCCCCAGGGAGAAAGCCAGGGAGGGTGCAGATTTGACTGTCCTATGAAACTGGGTCTACCCAGAGCTCCTTCTGGGATGGACGCAGGACCTGCAAAGGTGTGAGTGGTCAAGGAGCCTCGGAAGAGGTACGGTAAGAGGGCAGACTGGTTAACGGGGGAGATGTCAGAAGCGGGCAGAACAAAGGGGGAAATGCAATTGCAAATGCAATTACGGGAAGTTGCTAAGGGATAGCGGAGAAAGTGAGGTGATGTTTCACTGTGGGAAGATCCAGGTGGGAGCAGAGCATGATCCATGAGCAGGGCCGGGCAGGTAGAGAATATGGAAGTTTCTCCTTCAGAGAAGAGCAGGGGTCGGAGGAGGGGAGGGGAGGAGACGGCTGAAATGTGGTACCCTGTGGGAATGCCTCAGGTCTGTGAGCCTCCGCTGACACGAGGCACAGTAGCAACAGGAAGCCTAGCTGCCTCGTGAGCCAGGGAAGGAGAGTCCGGTACCTCGGAGCATCTGTCACATCGCGCTGGACCTAATCAAGCCCCCTGCTCACTGGGAGGTTTGGCTGGGTCCCGATCCCCGCTGTCAGCAGCCGTCTGGGGCAGGGATTCCGATTCCCGATCCCGGAGTAGCTCCGGGCTCTCGGACTGCAGCAGAGCTCATTAAAGCCAGACCGACTGGATGCTCGATTTCCAGTTAAGTCGGGGCTGGGGTGGGGGTGGGGCAGGAGGAAGAAATACTTCTATCTGAAGTCCCCCTCCCCCCTCCTCCCCCACCCACACTCCTCCCCTCCAAGTCTCCCGGTGCCGAGGCAAGGTTGGGATGAGCTTCCTTTTCATTTAACTGAAGCCCAGGGATCGGAGAATCAGGTTAGCAAGGAGGGAGAGTGCCAGGGAAGGTTCTGATCAGGTGGGCACCTCCTTCATGCTTCCAATGAAAATGGGTGAGCAGACACCGCGTGGCAAAGCCCAGCCAAGCCACCTCCCGCTGGGTGTGGGATGCTTGAGTATTTACTGGATGTGACAAGCCGAGAGGGGAGCTTTCATCTGTACTGCTTGCTGCCTGGCAAAAGTGGTGGGAGGTGTGTGATGTGTGTGTGAGTGTGTGTGTGAGTGTGTGTGCACTCACCCACAGGCATGCGTTCTTCGCCCGCCAAGGATTTGACTGCTAAGAGATAGATCTGCTCTCTCCTCAGAGCTCCCTGACCAACAGCTTCTCTGACCATCTGGCTGGCAAAGACCCCCAGGCCATGAGGACAGGTCAAAGGCAGTGAGTATGGCTTCAATTTCCTCCATCATCTGGGTGCTTATGTGTGCAGAGTACATTATCCATATTTAACTAACCTATCCTTAACCTGCCTCTCTGTGCATATTGATTGCTTTCTCTCTATTGAAGCTCTCAATGGCTCTTACCCTCTCTCCAATCTCTCTCTCTTTTTTTTTTTTTTCCCATTTAACCCTTGGTTTACTTACTACTTGGGTGGAGTGGGGGGCTCTCCATCCCTCTCCTCGGCCTCTGTTCTCCTATGGAACGTAGGAGGTGGACCTCCCTGAGGCAGCCAAGAAGCTATCAGATACCTCTCCTTCCCCTTGGTACCTCAGCCCACTATGCCAAGGTTTGGGGGTAAACTTTGGGTGCCCGGACTCTGATGGCTGAGCAAAATCATCACCTTTGGAACTGGTGAGGGTAGTGAGCGCATCTGTGGAGGGAAGAAGGAGCTCGGGATGGATTCCCACGGAATAGGATCAGATATTGGGTTTATCTAGGGAACAAAAAAGTTAGCTCATTTGGGACAGAGGTTCTGGGGAGAGATGACGGAGGGTGGGTTAGGGTGACATAACAATGTCTGACAGCAGGCAGCTAAGACATGCAGGGAAGGGAATCCGCTGGAGATGTGAGTCATTTTAGGGGGAATGGAGGTGGGGAGGGACTGCAGGGGAAATGGGAAGAGAGGTGAGATTGAGGGAGAATATGCCAGGAGATAGCTTGTCAGGTATAGGCAAGTGACCTTGCCTGTTCTCTTTGGGGTATGAGCTCCTAACTGTCACAGTGACATTTAGAAAGGAAACCTTGAATACTTGGGATATCTGGCTTTCTCTTACATGTAGTTTCCACTTTGATCAAGAGGAAGACTTAGGGCAAAAGGGGCTAGGAGCGTTGATTTCTCGGATTCCCCTTTTAGTTGAAACTATGGTGGTGGATAATTGAAGCCAGTGGTTAGGACAGGGGTTGGGAAAATGTATTCTCTGACTTGCAACACAATTCCCCAATTTCCTGGAGTAGAGAATTTTTGAAATCATAAAATTTCAAGAGGCTTATTTTAGCCATATCTGTGATTGTATTGTCATAGGAAAATCCCGATTGCTATCTATTCTGCAACTTAGAAATGCCAAAATAAAGAGAAATTAATTGATTTACTCAGGGTCATACAAGAGGTGAGATTTCTCTATGTCTTATGCAATACTGTTTATTAAAATGCTAATAAATTAATATTTTATATGTATACACACATATAAAAGCTTTGATACATTCCATGTTTATTGCTAGAATTCCTCTGAGGAACTATTTACAAATGGAATGTCCCCTCTAAAACTTGATTTGAGTTCACATGCAGCTTTTGCACACCCTAGGTAAGGTTTGAAAATTGTATCCTCCTACATTGAAAGTTTACACTCTCATATCTAAGCATTCTCCCTTTTCCTCATGGGGGTTTCCTACAACACAGATAACTTTGATTTACCAACAAAATAAGTCCTTATAAACCATGGATAGTAGAATTTTCAGGTCATAAAAAAAGATCATTCATAAAAACCAACTTTAAGAAGCATTTCTTGTCAAGTCTCCTCTTGTGTTATGCTTATCTGCCTCCCCTTGGTCCTGGCTGTTTGTAGCCTTGCAAAGGAGATAACTTGTGGGATGCTAACACCTGAAAAGACTTCCTTGGAGTTTCTCCAATCTCCTTGTGTTATGTCCTCCCATCACAGACAAACTTGGAGAGGGAGGTACAAGCACGAAATTTTGGATCTGTTGGAGGGAGGGATACAGAAAGGGTCAGCCGGGCGTCATCAGCGTGGATTTGTCTCACCCATTAGTCACCTTAGTTTTGCCCTTGGAGAGGAGAGAGAACAGTGTTTTGGGGACTGACAGCTCAGTCCTTCCCTTGGGTCGCATGTCCCACTTTCTAAATGATGGCCGGTAGTTGGGAAACAGCAACTCCTGGCCAATCTTAAAGCAATCTGAATCCGCTCAGCTCATTTTGAACCGAGCAAGCCTGGGTGGGCTGAGGCTTGGCTGAGGACCTAATGATCCTCCCTTCCTGGATGACCTGGGGCCAAAGTCTACTTGAGAGGAGATGGAGTGAAGGGGTTTGAGAGGGCCAAGGCCCCCTCTTTTACCTAGGATTCTTTGATTTTAGGTGAGAGGACGTGAAAGGGCAAACCCCTCCTCCCCGACTCTTACCTCCTGCCTTGAAGGCCCTGCAAGCCAGCCAATTAAAGGGTTGCCCATAGTCGGATGCCTGTATGGCGGCCTTACTGATGCCACGGAGGTAACTGAATCATGACATGTATTTTTGCCCCACCTCCTTTCCTTCTTCCTTGTCTCCTGCCTTTCCCTGTGCTTCTGTCCCACTCAAGCTTTCTCTGCTCATGGTACCTCTCTTCCCCTGTGCCGCTTTGCCTTGTATGTCCCTAATGGGATTGTGATTTTGTACAATGTCCTCTGCTCCAGGTGGGGTATTCTTTAGTCCCAAACTTTGTGGTTGTCCCGTCTGCTCCCATCATGGAAATGACTGACAGGTGTGAGGATGGAAGCCTAAGGAATTGTGCTAAGTTATTCTTATTATGCTTTTTATTTTTTTATTGGAAAACTCGCTTAAGTGTTTTCCAGGGCAGCATCTTCAGGGAAGAGTCCAACTTTGTTTTTTTCTAACCCCTTCAGGCTATAACTCTAATTCTGATCTTTGGCCCTCCATTCTTCTGTTACTTCCAATTTCTTCCACTTGAATTAAACAGGTCATATACAACCCAAGGCTTGACCTAGCCTAGAAAGAAAATAAAACTTGTTCCTTCTCAGAGTACCATCGGGGAAAGTTGCTGTGTAAAGGCCCCAGGTGATAAAATACCCTGCAGGACCTTGCCAATTAGCCCATATAGATTAGCAAATTATGATTTGCTTAAATTCCTGTAGCAGCATCTCCTCTCCTTTTGAGATAGGTAGTAATAATACTAGCACTGTTGTGCTAGTTGTGTGTAAAATGAAGAAATAGCATGTCCATTTTACAGAGGAGGAAAAATGAGACTTAATAAGTGGTCTCCCCTTTAAGAAATGGGAGAGCTAGAGCTTTTCTCTGAACCCCAAGCCAAGCACACAACTTTTCAACTTAGAATCATTGAAAATACTTTTAAGGGAGCAGTTATTCAACTTCATGTCATATTTTTAAGACCTGAAGCTCAGAGTGAGTGCGATTAATTATTGAAGGCTCCGCTCTTGGCCTAGATAATGACTTGTGAGCCTTCATGTGGACTCCCAAATTTGATAATTTGAGAGCCCTTAATTTGTCATTTAATGCTTTGTTACCCACCCAGGACACATGCTACCAAAGATCCCAGACATCTGTAGTAGCAATGGTACTATGCCCTGGTACTTATTACCGGATGAGAGAAAAGACTATTGTAGTCAATATGTGGTAGGGCTATAAACCAGATGACTTAATACTGGGAACTGAAGGAATTGTAGGGGGACAGACCATGAGGCAATTCTAACTTAATTCTCTATTGGAGGCGGGACTTCCATGGAGACTCAAATTTCTGGACTTGAAATGGTTTTGAAGAGATAGAATGTGCCATAGAAATATGCTTCCATTACACCTAACCTCCCTTGGATGTAGTGAAGCAGAACAAGGCTAGAGAGGAAGGTCTTAAAAGCTGAGATGGGAAGCCACTGAGACCAACAGAAAGGGAAGAGAAGGCTTAAAAGGCCACTCCCTTGGCCTCCAGATTATTGTTTTGCAAGTAAAAAATGGGCATATACCTTCCCCTATAAATGAAATAAGAATTCTGAACATATGAAGGTGGTGTGAAAGTCAACTTGAGATTGTCTCATTGTGGGGTGATATATATATATATATATATATATATATATATATATAACCCACTCCAATTAAATCTTTCCTATACTTTGTGACTTCCCAGCCTTATCGTAATGTACAATATACCACAGAAAGAGAGCAGAAGGTGTTAAAGTCTCCAGGAGGGAAGAATAATGAGCAAAACTATTAATTAGATTCTATTATAATCAATAACAACAACTCATATTTATGTAGTGCTTTAGAGTTTGCAAAACATAGATTTCCTTGTTTGATACAAAAAATCCTTTGGGGGATAGTGCTTTTATTATCTCCATTTTACAAATGAGGGTCAGAGCAATTAAGTAACTAGTCCCAGAATCACACACCAATAAGTATTATAGTTGGAATTTGAATCCAGATCTTCCTAATTGTGAATCCATACCATGTTATACCCTTTTACCTTTAGTCAGCTTAAATGTCCTATGTTTTGATCACAATTACCCTCAAATATTCAAATGAATCTGTGAGCTCACTGATGTGAATATTCTCCCCAACAGTACCCATCAAGACCTCCCCATAATCTGTGAGTCTCATCTGTGCCCTCCCATAAGTTCATTATAGGAGTTCCACCTAAGGTTCTTTGAGGTCTCCTATCAAGCCAAAGATATCAATGGAGCATGTGAGCTGCCCATCAGTTAGCATATATGAAAATATTGACTGAGGCTGGGTCCTTGCTAATAAATGCAAGTGATGGGTGAGTTGTTGAGATTAAAATGTGTTACCATTTTCATTTGCATCAAATGATATTAATGAAGGCAGAGAGTTTAGTTAATGAAATTATTAGCATTGATGTGCAAATGTAAATAGAATCCTAATTGAGGAATATATTAATTTTTATTTCTCCCCTTCCTTCCTTAACTTCTACAGGTTTTTAGTTCTAACACAATCAGGAAAGGTTGATCTGATGAGGGATTTCAATAATTAGCCCCATCACTAGTTGTAATTACAGAGGATTCCTCATTCTGCTCAACTCCATGTCATCTTGAGCTTTCATTGCTGCCATTTTGAGCCTTCACTGCTGCACTCTGTGTCTCTCCTTATAAATAATGGTAACCCATAAGGCTTGATCTTGCCCCTCAAACACTAAAGCCCTTCTTGGATTTAGTGGGCCTTTTTTTATAATGAGGAACGGTTGCTTACTCTGACTTTCTGTGGGGAGGGAAAGATGCAGATTGCTATTTTGACATCACCCGTAGCTTCTTTCCCAATGGGGAAACCTGATTTAGAAAGTCTTCCCAGCTAATGACCTTCATTGACTGACTTACCACCAATTTTCTGTAGAAGCTTTAAAAAGCACTAGACCTCCAGGGGAAAGTTACCTGTTACGTATTCAGGTAGTCAGATAATGCTGCTGCTGATCTTTCTGGTTCCTTCCCTTTTGCTCATGAAATCTCAGGGGTGGTTGTGTGAGCTAATGAGCTTCTCAATGCTTTCTGTGTGCACCCCTAGGCACCTTTTCTGTTGATCACTGTTTCTATTACAGTTTCTCTCTTCCTTCTGCTCCTGTTGTTGGTTGCAGGAACAAAGGAATGAGGACTCGCCTGGGATGCTTGTCTCACAAATCAGATTCATGTAGTGATTTCACAGCGATTCTTCCTGACAAGCCAAACCGGGCTCTCAAGTGAGTATGGACATTCAGTTTTGTGTCAGTCACTCAACTGTTAGAGTTCTCTGCGTATACACGGGGTAGATGAGCTCCAGTTAGAATTATATAAGACTCCCCTGGAATTACGGTATTCTTAAGAAACAGTTAAAGGATGTGTGATTTTGCTAATCAGTTTACTTTATAGTAACTTATTTATGAAGTACTTTATATAAAATAAAATGCTTTAATAAACATCTCATCTTTGTAAGTAAAATATTAACCTCACTTTATGAGTAAATTAACTGGCTCAGAGACAGTTAGATGGTCCAGTGGAGAGAGTACTGGACCTCGACCCAAATTCAAATCCAGCCTTAGACACTTAACTAGCTGTGTGATCTTGGGTGGATCATTTAATCTATCTGCCTTAATTTCCTCATCTATTAAATGGGGATAATAATGGCACCTACATCCTAAGGTTATTGTGTGGATAAAATGGGATATTATTTGTAAAAATCTTTGCAAATCTTAAAGTACTATGTAAATGCTAGCTGTTGTTATTAAGGGATGTGCCCAAGGTCACACAGTTGTAAGTTTCAAGACTGAAATTCAGGTCTTTGTACTCTAGGCTCTCTCCCCACAATACTATATTACTTCTGAATGGTTGTAAAAGGAACATTTATTTCTCTCAGAAATGAATGAAAATCTTGTTTGGTCTCTTTTCTACCTTGGGGAAGTACCAGGAATAATGATTGGAGAGATAATGAGAATCTTTTTTTTTTTTTTTTTGTTCCCTTTCCTCTTAGTATTAAATCTGAGTCCTAGACCTTGAAACTAAAAAACTGAAATTTGCTTAAAACATCAAATCAATAAATAATAACAATGTTAATTCAGCATTCCCTATGTGCTGAAGGTCTTTCTCTATTTTTCCTTGATCCTCAGAGATGCCAGTGGAATATTTTAGCTACTTACAATGTCGTCTCTTGTTCTGCTCAAGACATTTCCCTTTTCAGTTATGCATTTCCTTGGTGGCAATCTTTTTTCAGAGTTCCTTCTTGGCTATATATTGCATCCTACTCATGCTCATAATGAGATTTAAGAGTGCCATGTTTGCAGGGCAGATTTTTGGATAAGACATTTTGGTTTGGTATATGTCTCCTTCAGCTCCCTTAAAACACTAGGTTGATAAAAGGAGACATTTCTTCAGGTTATTTCAAATTGTTCTCCAATGAAGCTCTTGTCCAATGTCCCCTTCAAACATGGGGGTGATCCTGAGTTCCAAGTCCTATAAAACTGAAAAGGCTTTGCGTATGGGTCCTGTAACAGGTTGCTCTAAGTCTCACCTCAGAGAGGGTCATTGGCAAGGTGCCCAAAGTGGGATGAATTTGGGGGGCCTTTAGGAGAGTCCCAATAGGGATCCCAACTAGTGATTTTTTTTTTATTATAGAGAATTCCTCAGGGAGGAAGTTCTCTCATTCAATGAACTCTACTCCTTCTCAACTTAAGAGTGTTAGAGAGAAATCTAGAGTAAATGCAAGGTTAAGCAGTGTCCCAGGTCACCAAGAAAGCATGTGTCTGAGGCAGATCTGAAACTACTCTTCTTGACTTGGAAGTAGTTTTCAAAAAACTATCTCTGGATCCAGAGGGGGATTTTGATCTCTATTGGTGGAAATAAAGTCATAGATCTTTGATAATTTGAATAATTAATTAATTGGATAATCTATTTATTTCAAGTTTCTATTTTGTATTATTTGTGCCAAAGAAAAGGAGATAGTGGGCTTTGTGAATAGTATTTCAGAATTTTGTTTCTTCTGTTCCAGGAGGCTGTCCACAGAAGAAGCTACGAGGTGGGCAGACTCATTTGATGTGCTCCTCTCCCATAAATGTGAGTAGACCCAGAGTTTCTAATTTTGAGACTCAGATGCAGTTTTCATAAGAAGCTTTTATAGTAACTTTTCAGGGGCAGAATTTTACTTTGAGAATTGATATTTGTGGGATTAAATGATCAGGGTTTTTGGCTTTGGTTCCTAATTATTGCCAGTAAGTCTAAATGGCATTCTCTCCAAGTCCTCAGGACTCCTCCTTTGATCATCCATAAAGCAGGTGATACACAGATGTTGCAAAATACTACCATTGATGCTTGAGGTAATAAAGCAAGGGAAAACTTTGTCAGAAAGACAAAGGGTCAAATCTCGGTGACTCAGGCAATTTTCCAAGACTTTCTCTCAATTAAATGAGACAATATTTGTAAATCTCTTAGTACTGTGCCTAACACACAGCAGCCACTTAGATGCTTATTCCATCCATCCATCCATCTAATCTGCATTGATAGTGGAAATTCCTTACTGAGATGTGTCTAAACGATGAAATTGCAGCTCTGGTCCCTTCCCCCTAAACGTGGTAGGCACTGGGGAACTTTAAAAAAATATATATATTTTGTTTTTCCAAATACATGCAAAGATAGTTTTCAATATTCACTTTTGCAAAACTTTGTATTCCAGAAAATTTCCCCTTCTTTCCCAAAACAGCAAGTAATCCAATATAAATTAAATAGGTGCAATTCTTCTAAACATTTCCATATTCGTCATGCTGTTCAAGAAAAATCAGATCAAAAGGAAAAAAAAAACTCGAGAAAGAAAAAAAAAAACCCTAGCAAACAAAGAACAGCAATAAAAAGGTGAAAATACTATGCTACCTTCCACATTCAGTCTCCATAATTTTCTCTCTGGATGCTGATGGTACTTTCCATCACAAATCTATTAGAATTGCCTTGAATCACCTCATTGTTGAAAAGAACCATGTCCACTATAGTTGTTGTTACTGTGTACAATGTTCTCTTGGTTCCAATCACTTCACTTAGCATCTGCACTGGGAAACTTTTGGTCCAAGGTAGCTTATATTCTTCTAGGAGCACTTTTCTATTATTTCTGCTCTTATGTCCACTGCTTCCTACAAAGCCAAAAGAGACATATGTAAAAGTGGCAAAAGCAGATTATAACAGTAAAGTGATAGTAGTGGTCAAGATTGATAATGGCCATCATCAATGGCCAGTTGTCATTGGTAGTGATCCATTTCACTCCGTTTTTTTCTTTCTCACCAAATTCTGATCCACCCTATTTTGTTAGCCCATTAGTTTATTATAAAACACACTCATTCTTCTGATTATAGGAGGCTAAGTAAATGATATATCTTTAAAAATTATTTGACTTTGACCTTGTTGAGTAGACTCTATTTCCAGTAAATAATTTGCAAATTACAAATGGAATATAATACCATATTACAAGTTGGGCAAATATCTTGGATTCCTGTGAGAGAAACATTGAAATTTTTTTTTAGCATTTGTTTTTTTATTTCACATAGAACATAAAATCTCCTTTGATAAAATACATCTTACACTGGTGGGACAGTATGGGAAAACAAAACCTCCCACAAAAACTTGGATGGTATTATAGGTTGAGCAATTTCTGAGATAATGTTCTTTTTTATTATTATTATTATAGCTTTTTATTTACAAAACATATGCATGGGTAATTGTTCAACATTGACCCTTGCAAAACCTTCTGTTCCAATTTTTCCCTCCTTCTCTCCATCCCCTCCCCTAGATGGCAGGTAGTTCCATATATGTTAAATATGTTAAAGTATGGAAACATTGAAATTTCTATTAGTTGCACTGAGAAGAAATAATACAAGGCAGATGCAGTTTGTGTTGGTGATAGGATTCTCAAAAGCAGCAAGTTTATCCTGTAAGGGTTGGGACAATTATCTGCCAAATAGGACTTCGGCTTTGACAGTTACTCCTACTCTTTTGAGAGGCTACATTATCTAGAGTCTCATTAGGGCTGTAACAAGTGTCATTTCCAATTTTTCTCTTTTTTTCCCCATTGGAATGGATTTGTTTCAAGGTCATGTTGAAACTTGGTTTCTGTTGCTGCCTCCAGAGTTGACTCACTGGGTTTATGCCCCTGAGGCTGTTTTCTCATTGGTGAAATGGAGATAAAAATATTCCCTTCCTGTCTCACAGGTGGTGTGAATAATTGAAAATACCCTCATATGGCTTTGAGTTCCTCTATAGAAAGGAGCTATGTAGAAACAAGGTGATATTAGGTGAAGGTATTTTATATTTAATACAAAACAGTATCTTTATGAGAAAAAGATGAACCATCTTGGACTTCAGATGCATTGATTTTTTTTTTCTTTTTCTTTTTTTTTTTTTTTTGGTCCAAATCACCATTCAGCCATTACAAAGGGCTGATGAATTTACTCATGGGAGCTTTGTCAGACCTTCATACTGACAGAAGACTGCTGGTAGAAGGTCGTGCATTCCTACTATTTCCATCAGTGGTTTTAGTTTTATTTATTTATTTTAAAAACAGTTTTAAATTAGAAGCCTGGGTGAATTTTGTTTTATTTTCAGAAATGAAATAGGAAAGACACAGACTGATGTATTGGATAGAGAGTTAGACTTTAAAACCTGGGTTCAAGTGACAGCTATGACACATATTGGCTGAGTGGTCCTGGGGAAGTCACTCAGCTCTTAGTACCTCTAGGTAACTCTAAGACTATACATTGGTAAAGTTTGCTCATGAGGAGTTATCTATAAATATAATTATCCCCTTTTCCTATGTTCTTTAAAAAAATTAATTAGACTTTCCTAGAGTTGGGAGACTAACCAAAAAAATACTTAAATACCATTCCAGACTGATTCCATTCAAAGTTAAAAAACAAAACAAGCAAGGGTATTTCTATTAATACTGTGTTATCCTTTTGTGAATCTGATTTCTTTCTGCCTGACCACCTTGAACTAGCTGCTTAACATCTCGGTTTCAGTTTCTTTATCTGTAAAATGAAGGGGATGGATTAAATGGTCTATGAGGTCCCTTCAAATTGTCAATCTTTGATCCTGTGATGCTTTGTTTTTCCATGTTGTGTGAAAACTAAAAATCTAGGTTTCTTTGAAAAGAGAGAAGACTTTATCTGAAACTTTGATAGAATTTCAGAGGCTATTTTTCAGAGTTATAGTTAATATTGATCTCTCAGATACCTTCTAAGTGTGATTTTATAAGGTCCAGCATGAGGTCTAAGGAGATGTCAGAACCTACTTTAACCTTGAAGGGTATCGACAACATTTTAAAAATCTAATTAATTTGGGTTAGGATGGTGACTTAATTAGAGATGATTAAGCTTATCCAAAGGGACCTTGGATGCAATATTCTCTTAGGAGGGACAGCCGTTGATCAGAAGTGTGTAGGGCTTTCAATTAAGACAACAAAATATGTCCTAAAAATGAAAAAGAGGAGAGTGAATTGAATGGTTGGGTCCCAAAGGAATGTATTGAGGTTCCACAAACCATTCCTTAGTAATTCTTTGTAGCAGGGAAAGACTAAAAGAAATAAGCAATCTCTGAGTTTCTTTGAGTCGTAACACAAATAATCATGTTTCTTTCTGCTCCTCTTTCCAATTCCATCTTTAAACAGAACACAAATAATTCAATATTAGGGCTGAAAGGAATCTTAGAGATTATTTGGTCCAATAGTTCCCAAAATTTTTGGTCCCAGAACCTATTTACACACTAAAAAAATGGAAATCCTTCACCTCCCGAGAGCTTTTTATACATTTGCTGTTGTTATTGAATCATTTTGATCATTTGTGGCCCCATTTAAAATTTTCTTAGCAAAGATACTAAAGAAGTTTGTCATTTCATTCTCCAGCTCATTTTATAGATGAGAAACTGAAGCAAGCAGGGTTAAGTGACTTGTCCAGGATCACATAGCTAGTCATTGTCTAAGGCCAGATTTGAATTCATGAAGATGAATCTTCCTGATTCCAAGCCCAGTGCTCTCTTTACTGTGCTACTTAGCTGTCCCTTCTTATATCTGTAAATATTTACTGCATTAGAAATTAAAATGGCTTGTTCATGAAAATAGTTTTGATTTTTTCTGGTCTCCACAAAAGGGTCTTGAGGACCTTGAAGGGTTCCTATAGATTAAGAACTATTGATCTAGTCCAATATCCTCTCTTCACAGAAGATGAAAATGAGACTCAAACAGGATAAGTGGGTTAAAGTCACACTGGCTGTTAGCCCATTGCTCTTTCAGGCGTACCATTTCTCTCTGTCACTTCATTACCCCTCACATTTCATCTACTTCCTGTATTGGAAAGGAATTTGCTTTTTCATGGACTATAACCTACTAGATTAAGCATTATGTCAAGGCTCTGCCCTGATCAAATGTTTGACTTTGGACAAATCATTTGGACCTCTCAGACTCAGTTTCATAGTACAATGAAAAAGGTGAACACTTCTCATACTATTTCTGTGGAGAAGATGGAGAAAAGTACATTTGGATGAATTCGGAAAAGGATAGAACTCAAAGAATTGCTGTTAATGGTTTCATGACACCATTACAGGAGGGTCATTTTGTAGTACCCAGGGGTTTCTGCTTTGCCTTATGCTATTTAACATTTTTACCAATGACTTGGATAAAGACGTACATGGCACACTCATCAGATCTCCAGTTGACACAAAACTGAGAGAGGTGGACGGGAGCATTGGGCTCAGTCTAAGAAGAGTATTTCATCTTCTTAGATAAATCTGGATAAATGTCAAGTGTTGTACTTGGGTAGAAAATATCATAAACACAAGATAGAAAAGATGTAGTTAGATAATAATAGTTCTAAAAAATTACTGGGGACTTTATTGGTTTGTGACATCCATGTAAAGTAAAAAAGAAAACAAACAACATGATCTTGGGTTGACTTGATTGGTACATAACTTTCAGGAATAGGGAAGTGCTAGACTCACAGCTCTGCCATTGTAAGTATTGTGCTCAGTCCAGAGTATCATGGATTAAGAAAAATATTGATATACTCTTAGAGAGTGTTTAGAGGAGGACAACCAGTATGGTGAAGGGACTTCAGTCTAAGTCATATAATTTTTTAAGTAAGTATTTATTAAGCAACTAATATGTGCTTTGTGCTGAATGCTTCACAAATATTATCTTATTTGATTCAAAATTGGATATGAAGATCATTTCAGGTAATGACAGATGTTTAGCATCATGGAGCACATGATAATCATGTTCAAGTATTTAAACCATTGTCCTGTGGAAGGGAAATTAGAACCATTTAGCTTGGTTCCAAAGGACTGAACCTGGAACAGAGGATAGAAGTTGAAATGGGGTCAGTCTAGTCTCAATGTCAACAAAAACTCTTAGTGGGCTGCCCAAAGTGGACTAGGTCACTAGTGGTCACCTGGGTAGGCTTTCCTACTTAAAGGTCTCTAGCCAGAGACTTCATAAGACCACTTTTTGGGTATGTTATTATAGGGATCCCTTTGGTGTATCAATTGGATCACAGGGTTGCTGAGGCTTTCTGGCACTTAGGTTTTGCGACTTTATGAATGTATAATCCTTTCCAAGGTTCCTCCCAGCTGAAATATTCTGTTAAACCGTGTTTTCAGTTACCCATGTCCTCCTGTGCCAAGATCATTGTTCTGCCTTCAGGAAACCTGGACTGAGAAAAAGTCAATCAGCTCCAGGGGGGAGTCTAATACAGCCAGGCTGCCTGCAGGGTTATGGAAAAACATATCAAAGCTGAGAAGGGGAAGGTGTCCAGAAGGAGGGCTGCGGGCTCCATGTCAGCATAGTCTTCTGTCTTTCTTGGGTAATATTAGACTGGGAGATTTAATTGATTCACACTCTGTAATAAAGAAAACCCTCTGTGATCTCTAAAATTTTAGGATTAAGTGGTTTGAAAAATGGAATGATATTTGGGAGCAGTTTTATTAATATTAGACATGGATGTTCTTTATTTAAAAATACAGTTGAAGAGAAAATACTATAAAGGGACCTGTGGGGAAGGTAGAATAGAATAGAGAGAAACAAAAGATGGACTTTTTTTTTAGGGGTAGGTCCTGGACCCTCTATGTTGAGGAACTTTCCTTTACCATTTCAAGTGGGCACCCCCTCTGCACTTGTCTAGAAAATGGGGAGGTGAGATGATTTAGCTTGAGTCACTCAGCCAGTAGGTGTCAGAGAGGGGCTTGTACCCACGTCTTGCTGACTCTGGGTCCAGCTGACTATCCACTTCCTACCACACCTGCTGTTATTTTTGCTCAAAGCTGATTCTGAGGTGACAACTGGAAGGGATGTCATAGGTTGATGAGGCTGGATTCTCTCCAAGTGGTGGTCCCTGATGTATTCGGTAGACAGAAATAGGACTTGGAAGTTTTTTTTCTTTTCAATGTAGTGAGAATTTAGGCCTGATTTCTGCAGCATTGGAACTCAGGACGTGTGTGTGTGTGTGTGTGTGTGTGTGTGTGTGTGTGTGTGTGTTGGGGGGGAGGAAGGGAAGGAGGGAGAGAGAAAGGAAGGGAAAGAGAGATGGATAGAGGGAGAAAGAGAGGAAGGGAGGAAAAGAGGGATGGAGAGAAAAGGAAAGAGAGAAGGAGGGAGAGAAAGGAAGGGAAAGAGAGAGGAGAGAGGGAGAAAGAGAGGAAGGGAGGAAAAGAGGGATGGAGAGAAAAGGAAAGAGAGAAGGAGGGAGGAGGAGAGAAGGGAGGGGAGAACATATATGTTTTTACACTAGAGGAGAGATTGTCTGTACCATGTATGCATCTGCATTGGAGGGAGGGGAGGGGTGTGTCGTGTGTGTGTGTGTGTGTGTGTGTGTGTGTGTGTGTGTGAAGGCACTCATGCGTGCGTGAATGCAATGTACAAGGACATCTCTCTGTCCCAGCATCTCCCACCCCAGTCTGTGAGCTTGATGGAAATTCTATCTGACAAGACGCCGGGGGGCAGGCATGCAGTAGTGCATCTTCAGCCTATGTCCCTCACGAGGTTTGGACACATGGCTTGTTATTTGTTCAGCTTCCAGCAGGATAGCCTGTCTAACTCTCCTTCCTCTCAGACCTTCCCCAAAGAAACAAGGACAGAGATTCATGTGAATTGTAAAAGTGACAGTTATTTTCCTCTCTGCCCTCGCCTCCTCTTGTCCCCCTTCCTTCCATTACCTATGATTTCCATACTTGGAAGACACCTATCACCCTTCACATGTCCCTGCCCTCCTCTGTTCAGGTACTGTGTTGGTCTGTTTTTGCTTCAGTCAGAGAATGCTGAATCACTGGAGTGTTACAGACAAAAGCCCCTTTGCATTTGCATGGCTGCCCATCTCCAATAAACACAGACCAGTTCACACACATTTAAAAACAATCCTTACTTTGAAATAGAGACTGGACCTGATTTCAATTGTATAGAGATTTCCAAGCGAGGGAACTCTCTCTACCATTGTAGGTTTATACCTTCTCGACAATTTACAATCTTAGGGAATTATCTAAAGCAGAGGGGTCCACAACACTTCCTGGTGTAGTCCCAACCAGATTAAATATAATTGGGAAACAGCAAAATAAAACAAGCTGAATGGTCACACATAGGATTGCATGGTACCATGCATTATATGTGTAAAGTTGAATTTAGTCGCTTTCAGCCGTGTTCAACACTTCAGGACCTCATTTGAGGTTTTCTTGGCAAATTTTGGAATAGTTAGCCATTTCTTTCTCCATGTTTAACACATAATATGGATGATATATTATAACATTAAGAATGTTAAAACAAAATGCTAATGTATTGTTTTCTAAGTTACTATGCTGTCCTTAGGGATCCTTATGCACAATTTAGTGACCCCCTGTTCTATGTGAGTTTGATATCTCTGGGACATAATAGGGGGTGTGAGTGATTTCCTTGTCTCCCCCTAACTGCTCCTGACTTTAAAGCCAGCTCACTGTCCATGGCATCATATTGGCATTTTTGTTGTGATTGAGTAGTTTTTCAGTTGTGTCTGAGACCAGATTTGTTTGGGAAGATGAATCTTCTCGGCTCCAGATCCAGTACTTAGATAACCATGTGGTTCTGGGCAAGTCATTAACCCTGTTTACTCCAATGTGAAATGTGTGCTATTATTAGCAATATTTTACACATGAGAAAAACTAAAGCTTGTAAAGCTTCTGTGACTTGTTCAAGGTCACACAGCCAGTGAGGATCTGAGGCAAGATTTCAACCTGTTTTCCTGATTGCAAATTCAGCACTCTTATTTACCACATGCACCACATGATGAATTGCCGTCCACCGTAGTGTAATTCATTTTACAGATGAGGAGACTGACACGTAGGAAGGTCAAAGGACTTGGCCAACGACTGATGGAGGAGATGACATTTGAATTAGGATTTTAAGGATAGAAATTCAGCAAACAAAGAGTTGGAGGGGTCATGTAAGGTACTCTCTACCCAAGGAAGAAGGTAAAGAAGAAGGTATCATTGCGTTAAAGGCTAAGTAGTGAAGGTTAAGGGGGAACAGGTTTAGAGAGAGAAAAACAAGAAGCTTAGTTTGAGATATTTGAGTTTGAGGAAGATGATAGTATTCATAATTCAGGTAAAAAAGAGGAGAGTTTGGAATGCAGAAGAGAACTCCAGACTGGAGAAATACATTTTTGAGTCTTTTATTTTAGGTTAATCACTTTGCTTAACTGCTTCACTTAAGTCCAATTGGCAAGTCAAGACATTATTTCTGATCATGTACTCTTTGAAAACAAAGGACAAACAACAATCTATAGATGTTTAAGTTGAATTTTAGAAGTAAATGAGATTGCCAAGGGGAAGAATCTAAAAAGGGAAGGGAGATCTCTTTAATGCCAACTAATTCATTTATGATAGGTTCTATGGCTATAACATTCAGAATCATATCTAGGGCAAGGAAGCTATGCCCTTGAGCACAGAGATTTAAGAGCATGAACATTTAACACATGCCTTTTTCCTGGCAGGCAAACAGTTACTAATACTCCTAGTTGTGAAGAATAATTGTTAAAAGGAAAACTATCAGGGGGCAGCTAGGTGGCGTTGTAGATAGAGCACCAGCCCAGAAGTCAGGAGGACCTGAGTTCAAATCTAGTCTCAGACACTTAACACTTCCTAGCTGTGTGACCCTGGGCAAGTCACTTAACCCCAATTGCCTTAGAAGGGGAAAAAGGGAAAACTATCAGATTACTACTAATGATGTGAATAGCATTCACCTTGAGCCACTATAAAAACTTTTACTACTCAACTAAATGTATCTTAATTACTTGTATTATTTTTATATCATGAATCACAGAGTTTATTTGTGTCATTTGCTCCAGGTATCAAAATTACTGTTATGGTTCTTATACTATTGTATTATATACTATTACATTGTATACAATTATATTATACCATTGTATTATATACTATTACATTGTATACAGTTATATTATACCATTTTATACTCTTGTTTTGGAAGAGCATAGATTTAGAGATTTAAAATGGAAAAAATCCTTGGAGATCATCTATTCTAGCCCCCCTCCACCTCTCAATCTCTAATCATATTATTGTGGGTAGTATACCTTAAAAAGTAATAACTAGCAAATATATAGAGTGCCTCAGGGTTTACAATAGCTCATTTCATCCTCATGACAGCCCTGGGATGTGGATATCCCCATTTTTCAGATGAAGAAACTGAGGCAGATGGAGTTTAAGTGACTTATCCACTGTTATACAGCTGATAAGTGTCTAAAGGCTGGCTTTGAACTCAAAAGTTTCCTGACTAGTTCTATTATTCTATCCATTGCCCCATTTAGCTCTCAGGCCTGTGACTTTATTAGCATAGGGAACTCCCAGTAAAGAAACTCTCTCATTAGGGTAGACTTGTGACTGTTCTGCAGCTTATAATCTTAGAGATTGCCACAGGTCCTTAGAGCTTAAATGACCTGTCCACAAAGCCAGGATTTGAATCCAGGTGTTCCTGAGTGCAATGATGACCCTCTTCTCATAAGCTGTGTGACTTCTCATTTATCAATATGAGGTTTCATAATTATTTCCTCTTATTAAAGAGCTGCAGGAGAGAGTGCTCAGTTGACTTTTCCCAGAAGTCTTTGGCTTTGCTACTGTTTCCAAAATGTAACCTCCTCCTTTGCAAACTGGAGACACTGAGCTGGGAGCAGGAAGCCTTGAGCTTAGTCCTGTGTTCAAGGCAGATTAGCCTGGGTACCTAATTTATGGAGCTGTCCACTCTGCATCTTTCACTATTCTTTCTGCAGGCAGGCTTCAACTCCCTTAATGACTCTGTTTCTCTCCCTTAAGCCTAACCTCACATGCAAAATGAAGCATCTGGACTAAATGACCTCGAAGGTCCTTTTGTGGTCTTGTGGCTCAAGAGAGAGACTTGGTTAATTTATGTCTTGTTTGAGCACACATGCATATGTATACATATCCACACAGATGTGTGCACACACTCATGGATGCATGCACATACAAGCTCCTACATCAAATCTCTAGAGAACTTCCTCTAAATGGGCAGGAAAGATGCTTAATTAGTACTTCAGTTACTGCCAATTAAAGGCACCATCACAGTGCTTAAGAAAATAGCTCCTTCTCTCAAGGACCCTGAGCACAGTGTGTAGAGTGATGCAAGGTCAAACTTTGGTCTGGTCTCTGTCCCACAGATCACAAAGTCCAGAATTTTGAATTGAGGCTAAACAAATGGGCTTTTAGGATTACCTTTTTTTCATGGTCTCCAACCATACAGTGGAAAGTCTTGGACTTAGTCTCTGTGTTCTGTTCGACATCTGCCTAACAGATGACTTAACCCCCCAAATTCTCCCCCCCTCCAATAAGCTGCCATCTTGCTTTTTCTAGGTTTCTAGAACTTTATTTGCTTGGTACCCATCAGGGGCTAGGACTAATGGTAGAAAGGCAGGCAGCCACTTAGTTCACATGAAGGGGCCACACTTATAAAAAACATGCACACCAATACACATATACCCATGTATAGTTCATCTGTATAGAAAGTATATATGGCTGGTACGTGATGGAATAAATAAAGTACCAGTCTCGAAATCAGGAAAACTTCTTTTGAATTCCAATCTGGCCTCAATTACTTACTAGTTGTGTGACTCTGCAGTGTGAGACTGTTTGTCTTAGTTTCCTCATCTGTAGAATGAGCTGGAGAAGGAAATAACAAATCACTCCAGTATTTTTGCCAAGAAAACCTCAAATGGGGTCATGAAGAATCAGACAAGATTGAAGTGAATGAATAACAGTAATAATAGTAAGATTTGTATGTATTTGTATACACACATACATATATATATATATATATATATATATATATATATATGTATACACACATATCTATATCATATACACAGGTATAGATATAGCTACATATATCTCTATACACATATAGATATATGTGTATATTTATATTTGTGTGTATGTACACATATTTACATATTTATGTATTTATTATGTAAAAGGAGTACAGTATAATGGATTTGGAGTTAGGAAGCCCTAGGTTCAAATTCTACACCAAACATGAGCTGAATATCTCCGAACAAGCCCCTTAACCTCTTGAGTCTCTGTCAGTTTCCATGTCTATGAGATGAGGAAGTTTGATTGCCTGCTCTCTAGGACTCTTTCTAACTGTAAAGCTATGATCCTATCATATGATTAAATATTTCCAATATATGAAAATAAAATTTTTTGGTTTGAATCTGTAATTTCACCAATATGGTAACTCTTGGGTTGGGAAATCACTGCCCTGAGGCAGAGCAGCAACTCCTCTGCAATCTGTTATCTTATAGAGTTTCCAAGATTCTATGACCTAAGTGACTTGTTCACAGTCATATGACTAATATGAGTCATAGGTGAGACTTGAATCTAAATCTCATTGGCTCCCAACTGTCCTGCTGCTCATTACTTAAATTTTCTTACTTTTTATAAATTCTCATGCTTTCAATGCCCCCAAAAATCTGCTGTCCATTGTAGGTAGGATTCTATTTTGTGGTGAATTGTAACATGTGCCTCAGAACATCATGCAATTGGGGACTACTTATTACTGAGTCTCTAAGTCTCCCAATGATGTTAGCAAACACCCAGTGGGGACAGCAGGAATAGGAGTTTGTGATTTGTTAACCTTGCCCAGGCTGAACAAATGCCTTGGTCTCCCTCTGTGCCATCTCCTTCCTTGGCTGGCTAAGTCAGCTTCTCTCCCTCCTGAGTTTTTAACTACCCGTTTTCAATCTCTCTTTACTGTCAAATTCTTCTCCCTCCTTCCAGATGTACTGACCATTCATGGGTATCCAGTTTTTTCCTCTAATGCATGAATGTGAAAAGAAGAAATAATCAAAAAGGCTATGTTAACCAACACATGCATCTGCTACTGATGTATTTGTGGAGATCTTGCAAATCTTTATTAAGGATTTATAGTCTGCCACTTCTGCAAATTCTACACATTACTTGGACTATTTATTACTGCTATAGTAACAATATGTGGTTTCGGGGAAATATGTGGTTTTTGATTTCCTGCAAGATTCAGGTCAAGTGTACCTTTTCTGAATCCCCAAGCTGCTAGTGTTTTCCCTTCTCAAGTTGCCTTACATCTAGTCTGCATGTTTTTTTTTTTTTTTTTTAATATATTTCTACTTAATCTTCCACATTAGACTACAGTAACAATAATAATAAATAATGATAGCTGACACTTTTCTATGCACTTACTATGTTCTGGGCTCTGTACCATGAGCTTTAGAATTATCACACTTCATCCTCATAACAGCAATTGGAAGTAGATTTTATTGTTATCCATATTTTATAGATGGGGAAACTGAGTCAAACAGAGATGAAGTGACTGATCCAGGATCACTTAGCTAATGTGTCTAAGGTTCATTTTTAACTCAGGACTCCCTGACTCTAAACCCAGTGCTTGCTCTCTGTCAACTAACCCACTTAGTTTCCTAAATGTAAGTTCCTTGAGGTCAGGGACTATTTCTTGGCTTTCTTTGTATTTCCAGTGCTTGTTGTTTGATTATCTCCTTTATCTATATGTATAGACCTGAAAAGGACATTTGCTAAAATCTAAAAGAGACAGATCCTCCAACAAACACATTTATTTCTGCTGTCTTAGAGGACAATTTAATTCAATTCAGCAGGCAGTTATAAGGTATTTATGCTCGATATAGAAGATATAACAACAAAGACAAAGTGATCTCTACTCTCAAGGAGCTTACATTCTACTGAGGGGATATAATAGGTATAAGTTAAATTAAGTTGCTGATGATCTCTAGGCCTCAGACTCATGGTTGAGTTAGTGGGGTGTCTGTCTCAAGCATGTGAAGACTTCCCTTGGAGGAATGGGACAGATGAGAACAATTTGTTTGAATAGTCATGAAGCATCTGAAACAGGGGCTGTGGAGTGCTTGGAGTTTGGTCAGATATTGAGGATCTCTCAAATCATCCAATGATCCTGGGCCATCACCAATCATCCTGACTTTTATCACTATATTTTGAGGACTATGGAAAAGAGACTGAGGCTAAAGATTTGTGCAATTTTGCTTCACATAAATCCAATTTGTACTTGAGTCAAGACATTACCTGTGAGATCATTGGTCCTCTTGGAAAACAAAGCACAAACAGCAGCAGTAATGACATATACATTGAGAAATGTATGAGAATGTAAGAGTGTGTAAAAAATGTAAGAGAAATGTGAAGTAATTTTAGCAATGATGGCTGTTATGGTGGTGGTAAGTAGAGTCACGAAAGGTCATGCTCTTGAACAATGTTTGATTTTTTCTGAACGAGAGGTACTCTAGAGCAAAACAGCATGCTTCTGACTCCTTCTGAAAGACTTCTGGTGATGGAAAATTACTACGTCTTGGGGGAATTTATTGTAGTTTGGGACAAATATAATTTTCTTCATGTTGTTCTACCTCTTTGTGATGTAAATGTGTTTCCTGGTTCTGCCCCATCCAGCCAAGCTCAGAATCTCTTATCTCTTCCTTATGACAGAGCTTAAATGTCTGCATGTCATAAAGAAATTAGATGAAGAAACTTAGCCCCAGAAATGGGAAGTGGCTTTCTTGGGGCACAGTTGTTTTATTGACATCACCAGGACCAGGACCAGGACCTAGGTCTGGCCTGGAAGAAACGGGGCATTAATTTTGGAGAGTTCCTTGTATGATTGCCAATCTTCCTTCTCCTCCCATTGGGAGGACATCTCACTAGGTTTGGCTCCTTCCATCTTGTCTTTTGAACAGGTTTATATACAACTTCTTTGAGAGCATTAGGGCAGTATGTGTATGCTCTCTTCCCTTGTCCTACTCTTCATGTCTCCTCATGTGTCCAGAGTTGAATTCTTGTCCTTAAGATTCTTCTGTAAGAAAGACCTATTATATTTTCAATTATTGACTGGCTTGCTTTTCCCCTTGACAAATGGGAACATCAATATTCTACTTTCTTTCCTCTCTTTCTTCTAGATCCTCTGCACTCTGGCTCTGACTTCATAATTTAACTTTAACTGCCTTCTCCAAAGTTGTCACTAATGTCTCTTTTTTTGAAGAGAAAGAGTTAAATGAATTTTTTGGACCATCAAAGTACATTGAGTATCCAACACTGGGATTTGAATTAAAGTCTTCCTGATTCTGGGTTTAATTATCTACTATACCACCTGGCTGCCCAGATCAACAGTCTTTTTTTTTTTTTTTTTTCCTGTGGCTGGGGTTAAGTGACTTGCCCAGGGTTACACAGCTAGGAAGTATTAAGTGCTTGAAACTAGATTTGAACTCGGGTCCTCCTGAATTCAAGGCTGGTGCTCTATCCACTGTACCACCTAGTTGCCCCTCCAGATCAACAGTCTTTTAATTGCCAAAAGCCCAGCATCTTAAACTGTGATTTGTGACTCCATATGGGGTTTCATAACTTCATATGATCATTAAATTATTATTATCAGTAAATGTTTAATTTGTATACCAATCTTATATACTCAAAGTCACATAAAATTACTCCAGTGAAAAGGGGTTGCAAATGGAAAAAGTTTAAGAAGCCCTGCTCTAAAGAAGTCTCTTAGCTTCAGGATCAAAGATACAGTTCTTTGTTTTGTCTTCAAAGCTCTCCATTGCCTGTCCCCTTCCTATAATTCTAATCTTTTTGTATTCTTGCTCCCCTCCATAATCTAGTTATTCTAGGTTTACTTGCTGCAACTAGAGTCCTCTCCATCTTCCTTTGCTGTAATGTTCTCTTTCTCATCTGTAGATTCTAGAGATTCCTTTTTCCAGGAGCCACTTCTTCCAGGAAGAAAGCCTTTCATGGCTCCCCAGCTGTTAGTGACATTTCATTTCCTCTATCATTACCTTCATCTACCTTGAATTCATTTTGTATATTCTGACTTACATATGTTGCCTTTCCTGTTAGAATGGAAGTTCTTTGAGGACATAAACTGTTCTTGTTTTAAACTTCTTAGCTCCAGTGTGCTTAGCGCAGTGCCCCCACAGTAAGCACTTCATAAATGCTGTTTATTGATTTGGTGACAATTAGAATTGTTGAAAATCATTAAAAGATTTCAACCAATTTTATCCCAATTTCTGCTTCTTCCTTCAGAGCTCAAATTGGATCACTTCCCTCAGTGTTTCCCTTGACCTTTAGTGAATCACATACTAAAGGAATGCACCATTCTAAACTCCTCAGGCTCTCGTTTAGTCTTGTAGAAATATTCCCCTCACCTCTATATTTAAGAAGATTTTCATTAGCTTGCAGAGTGTGGTCCCACCATTCTTATCTTTCCTTATCTCCTTTCCACTATTTTTACTATTTTTCTATTTTCTACTATATCTAAGGTGACATCAATACATGCTCGAATACTCAAATGAACCTGTGATTTCATGGATTTGGTTGTTCCTTCTAATGGTGGAGATCACAGCCTACCCAATTCTACCCATCCTCCTATCTGGGTGCAGGGACATTCAAAGGCAGATAGGAGCATCCTGGAAGTCTTTCTCACTTTTTCCTGACCTTGAGAAGATATCATTAGAGTTTCTGGATTGTCCACTTCACCCAATCCTTTCCTTCTAGGTGCTTAAGTGGATTGAGTATTAGATTTGGAATCAGGAACAAATGAGTTCAAAATTAAATAAGATATTATTTCTATAAATAACATTTCCTTTTTTACCTAGAAGTAGCTGGTGGTGTAGTGGAGAGCTCTGGGCTTGAAATCAGGAAAACCAGAGTTCAAATATGAATCTGGATATATAATGTCACTTGTCACTTAATCTCTGCCTCAGTTTCCTCAAGTGAGGAAATAAAATAAAGGTAATAATACTACTTACCTCTCAGGGTTATTGTTAGAACCAAAAGAGATAATATTTGTAAAAATTTTGCCTCTAGGAGCAAAATAAATTCTTATTCCTCTTCCATTTCTTTTTAATAGAGACAATATATTTAAAGCACTTTGCAAAATTTAATACTGTAAAACTGTACATAATGGTTTAGTTGTTATTATCTTCCTATTATACATTTCTTTGACATCAGTTTTTCTGAGAAGTTTCTCATCGGTTATATGCAATTTTCTAACATATACATACCATGTACTCTTTTCTTATACTTTGCAATTCCCACCCACCCTCGTTCTGGGATTCAATGACACCAGCCTTCTTGCTCTTTCTTGAACTAGTCACTCCATCTCTAGTCTCTGGGAATTTTCCTGACTCTTCCCTAAGCCTGCAATGCTCTCCCTCCCCATTTCTACCTCCTGACTTTCTTCAAATCTCAGCTAAACTTCCATCTTCAATTAGAAGGTTTAATCCATCCCTCTTAATCCTAATGCCTTTCATCTGTTGAATACTTCCTTAGATATCCCATGTATGATTGTACATAACTGTTAGGAGGTTATCTCCCCATAGACTGTTAATTCCTAGAGGGCTATCTTTTACCTTTTATTTTTGGTACCCCCAGTATTTAGGATAGTGCCAAGCATGTAGTAGGTACTTAAAAAATATTTACATACCCCCAATTGATTGTATATCAGTCACCAAGCATTTTTTTTTTTTGCTGAGGCAATTGGGGTTAAGTGACTTACCCAAGGTCACACAGCCAGGAAGTATTAAGTATCTAAGCCCAAATTTGAACTCAGGTCCTCCTGACTTCAGGGTTACACTGATTAGCTGCTCCGACATTCACTCTTGCAAAACCTTGTATTTCACATTTTTCTCTTTCCTACCCTTCTCTCCCTCTTCCTTAGACAGCAAATAATCCATTATAGGTTCAACAACAAGAGGCCTTTATTAAGTGCTTCCTATGGGCACTGAAGGAGACTACAAAGAAAATAAAAATCATCTCTGCCCTCAAGGAGCTAACTTCCTAATGATGGGAGAAATTATGCAAATAACTGTTTATACAAGATATCTATCAACTAATTTTCTTCTGTGTTATAGTCATATTTAATTCTTTGGAGACTTGCTGACATGCTGCAACTTGAGTAAAATGTTTGCATGAAAAAGCAGATTTTTGCTTTCATGGGAAGTTTGAGGTCATCTGAGGACCTCTGCAATTTCCTGTTTTCCAGCTCCTTTTTAACTCTGGACCTAAGTTACTAATCTAAAAGGGCACAAGAGCATGGTTTACAGAAAATCCAGGCAGGAAACCCTATAGATAGGGTTTCTCATGCAGAGTAAACCTGAAGGGGAGAGAGATGATGAATTCACTGGCTGTGAGCCTGCCTGCCTCCTCCTCCCACCCTTCAAACTCAGTCAAGTTTATTTTAGCTGCTGGGCACGTGTGATTGAACATGTCTATTCCATGCGCATTTGCAGAATTATGCTCTGGTCCTGGGGGAAAGCCCACCTTTTCCAGGCCGATCCCAAGGCTGCAGGGGGGCCGTGCCCCCTTCTGATGACTGGGTATGGGTGAAGTGGCAGGGTCTCAGAATCAGGAGGCAGCCCTACATCCTGGCAAAGAAGGAACTGCAAATGTACAGCATATTAAGTGGATGATGTTGATTAGTCTCACAGAGCTTCTGGGAGAGGGTCTGTATGAAAACAACTCTCTGGTTCCAGACAAGCACAGTAAATGGACTTTTAGAAGGGAAATTTTAGAAGAGAAGGAGAGGGGCATCATTGGGGGAGGGGAGATTATTGGTGAAGGGATGGGAAAAAGGAGGCAACAGTAGGAGGGGAGGGAGAGAAAAAGGCAAAGGTTGGGAGGACAAAATGGGGGGAGAGAGAAAAAAGATAAGGGGGCAGGGATAGAGGAGCAGGTGAAAAGACTGCCGGGAAGAGGTAGGAGGTAGATATGGAGGGGGAAGAAAAAGATGTGAGTGGGAAGATCAGAGTGCCTGATTGGGGTCTCATTTAATTAATTTGCCAGCATGTATAAAAACAGAAAATGTGGGGAAGAAATGCAGAACTGGGGGGTGAGACTCTGGGGCCTCCATCTGCTCCCTGGATCTGGGAAGTGAGTCCATCAGGAGGCTGACTACTCTGTTCCCATGGTCATTGTTTGGGGCTGACTCTTCTGTGGAGGCTGAGAGACCCTTCCTCCTCCTCCTCCTCCTCTTCAGTTTCACCAATTAGTGCACAGAATATAAAAAGGAGAATGAAGGGCTAGGGGCTGGGAGATCCCTCCTCCTCCTCCTCTTTCTCCTTTTCTTCCTTCTCCTCAGTTTCACCAATTAGTGCACAGACTATGAAAAGGAGAATAAAGGTCTGGGGGCTGGGCTAGGGGAGGGAGGAGCAGGATGCCCCCAGAGTGATGGAGAGAACAGGATGGCAGACAGAAGCCAGGTGGGCGTTCTTCAACCTCTTTATGAGTTCACTAAAGGTATCTTGGTCACACTCTGTTCCCTAACCATCTGTGGATTGTTCCAGGTCAAACATATGTCCAGGGAAAGGACACATCTTCCTTTCTTCAGCTCTCAATTTCTTCAAGCTATATAAAACACTTCTGATTTCTTTTTCTTCCCACTGAAGCCCTCATTTGCCAGCCTTAGCTGCTGTCAGTCAATAAAAATTTATTAAGTGCCTACTGTGTGCCAGACACTGTGTTAAGTATTGGAAATGCAAAAAGAGGCTCCCAGGAGTGACAACTTGCAAACATCTATATATAAGCAAAGTATAAGCAAGATAAATTGGAGATAATCAGCTGAGGGGGAGGACCTTCCTACTTCTAGATTTCCCTCTTCAATCCATGTAGTGTTCAATCCATCCAAAAACACAAGCTACCTGCTATGATTGTGCGAGGTAAAAACTTTTAGTGGCCCCCCAATTGCCTTTAAGATAAAAGTCAAAATCTTCAGCCTGTTTTAAAGCCCTCCCTATGGTTAATTCCTACTTAGCTGGTCACCTTCCTCTCATAACTACTTTCCTTCATTAAATTTTTCTTCTACCCAAACTGGCTTATTTACTGTTTTCTAAGCTGGATGTTACAGTTCTCCCTTTCAGTTAGTTCATCCCCCAAGTCCACCTGGGGGATCAGTCAGCCAGACTGTCAATAAGCAGTTATTAAATCCTTATTATATGCTAGGCACTGTGCCAAGAAAGAAAGAAAGATAAAAAATGGTCCCTACCCTCAAGAAGCTTATATTCGAATAAGAAAAAAACAAAACAAAACATGAAAATAACTGATGAATAGAAATCTCTAAAGGGAAGAATAGGAGCTGGGGCTTTGGGAAATGCTTCTTGGAGGAGATAGTATTTAATTTGAGTCTTGAAGGAAGCTAGGAAAATTGAGAGACTGAGTTTACTGAAGAAACTAAAAAATTCTGGGCATAGAGGACAATCAGTATAAAGGCAAGGAGTTAGGAGGGTTGTGTTCAGGAATAACATAAGTAGGTTAAGTGTTATGTGGAGAATTCTGGATTTCTTGTCAGGTTCATCTCAGATACCAACTCTTGATCCCTTCTCTCCCAGTTAATGCTTCCATTTACCTCATTGATTTTTCTGGGCATTTGTTTTAGTTTTCAAGAGAATGTAGGCTCCCCAAGAGCAGGGACTGCTTTGATTTTTGTCTTTCTCTCATACTTATAGTGTTTTGTCACAGTAGGCATATAATAACAATAGCTAATATTGATGTGCCAGGCACTGTATTAAGTGCTTTTCAAATATTATTTCATTTAATTTCTCACAACAACCCAGGAAGGTAGCTACTATTATTATCCCCATTTTACAGATGAGGAAACTGAGGCAAACAGAGGTTAAAGTGACTTGCCAATCCATAAGTGTATGAGGTCAAAATTGAATTCCAAATTCAGCATTCTATTGAATTTAGTTAAAAGCAGTCAAGTCAATAAGCAATAATTAAATGCTTTCTAGGTGCCCTAGTTCAGGAGAAAGGTATTGCTATCAGTGGAGAGATTGTAGAGAGCCCTAATGTTGAATTGATCTGAAAATGGAGGGAATTTTGACAAGGTTTCTTAAGGTTTTGGGCTGCATATTTTGTTAAGCTCTCTCTGTGCTGCAGTTAGAAAATGTGACCACTGTAGTTATAGCTATCTTGAGATTTGGGCAAATTTTTGGGTGAATTGAGGCAATTTTCTAAGTAACAGGAATTATCTGGCTATTTGGATAATTCTCTCAATTCTCTGACCTCACCATGCACAAAAGAGGTAAGAAGCTTGTGAGCAGGATTGTCTCCAGGATCGTTGATGACTTCCTGTGTTATAGATTACAGCAGGTAATACTTAAAACTAAAGTCCTAACTATTCACCATCATGAGGCATAAGGAAGGTAAATGGTTTCCTGGAATTGTTCCAGGAGCAGAGAAAGGAACAAAACTCTGATTTTCTCTCAACTGCTCTAATCCTCAGCCACTCTTTTTGGCTATATGCCTGGGACAACTCCATCAAACTTGAAGAGACCATGAGTTGATGGTCTAGCTGATGGAAGGGGGAAGGAGGGGAATAAACCCCAGCTCTTTGCAAAACACTACAAAAATGGGAAGTAGCAACGTATGGCAAAGCCAGAGTCAATGACTCCTGATCTTAAGAACATGTTTTCCAAACCTGTTGGGGGCCAGACCTAATAAATCAGAGCCAGAGAATGCTTCTTTCTAGCATTCCCACCAACACATCCTGCTGGGCCCTCCAGGGGACTGGGTGTTTATTAAGCCAGATGTCTTCTAGAAGCCCTCAGACACCCTTAAATCTGCCCCACTAAGTTATCCTTCCCTTCCCTTCCCTTCCCTCTGTCCACCTAGGATATGATCCCTCACCTGGGAGTCTTCTGCCCAAAGGAATGGAAATCGGGATCACTGAATCTCGCAAGATATTTAGATAAAATCATTCTATAAGGGGCCTACCATTGTACCAGTCATAGAATGGATAGCATGGTTGAGGAGACAAAGTCTCCCCTTGGGCTGCCTCAGGTGAGGTCTTGAGCAAAGTCTGGGTGATCAATTATCAGTTATATGGTAAAGGAAGTTCCTATTCAGGTACAGGCTGAATCAGATAACCCTCTTTTAAGTTTGAGCTTCTGTGAAAAAATTGAATATAAACAATGGGTTTAATAATCACCTTCTGGCTTGAAGCAAAATTGAAGTTTTAAAAAGAGAGCAGCCATAGAAGGCTTCACCAAGTAGGATTTGATGGAATCGGGACAGATAGAGAGGGTCTAATGAAGGTGGGGAAGGAGGAAAGCAGAATAAAGATACAAAAGCCAGACTGAGTATCCCATGTAGGTTGAGCATGATGAGAAAGGAGGCTATCCACTGATCAGCTAGGAGATATAAAGTGGGGTCCGTTGAATGCTAAACAAAAGAGTTTGGATGTTATAGAATATGGAATCATTGGAGGTTTTTGATCTGGGGCTCAATTCAGATGACATGTAAGGGAGATTAGTGACATACAGGACAGATTATTTGGGAGAGAGAGATATAAGGGAATCCAAAATAATAATAGTAATAATAGCTAAAATATATATAGCACTTACTATGTGCTGAGCACTGTGCTGAGGATTTTACAAATATTATCTCACTCAATCCTAAAACCAGTCATGTAAGGTAACTGCTCTCATTCCCATTTTACAGTTGAGCCAGACAGAGGTTGTACAGGGTCTTATAACTAGATTGAAACACAGGTTTTTGACTCCAGGTCTAGCAGTGTTTCCACTGTACCTTCTTCACCCTTGGCTGAAAATACCATCTTGCTGCCTGGAGAATGGAAACCACAAGAGCCATCAGCCAGAAATCACCTTTCTACCTGATGTGGTAGCTTGATTGGCTTTTGTGTTGGTTCAGCAATCAAATAGGGGATGGGAGTGGAGAGGGATTCAACTCAATAATGAATCATTCATAACCAAAGGCAGGGAGAGGATATCTGCCTATGCTTGCTTCTTGGTGGTCCCCTAAGGACAGACAGAAGTTATCTGTGCATAAGTTTGAGGGGGAGAAGAGAAGGGGAAGGGAGAGAATCTTTTATCTGGGAAATAGAAAGGCAGGGGGGAGTTTGGGAAGACTGAAAAGAAAGAATCTGGGACTTGGGAACTGATTAGCGATAGAAAAGGATGGGGGTCAAGTCAAGGATGCTTTGTACAGTGGAGTAAGGTGAGACTGGACCCACGAATCGGGACATCTGGGTTATAATCCCAGTTCTACCCCTGAGCCTGTGTGACATTGAGCCTGAAGACTGTGTCACTTTTCTGGGCTTCGGTATAATAGGTAGGTGTTGTCGGACTGGGTGAGCTCGGAGGTCCCTGTCAGCTGCCCAACGTTGTGATTATAAGATTGGTTGTATAAGTGACAGGAATAGGGGGAAATGAGGTGAGTGGTAGAAACCATGTAATTTACTTCAGACCTTCCTGGCCCTTTTATCCTCAAGCTCTACAGCCCTGAGCCAGCTTCAATAATACCCCCCTTCCAATGCCTGTGAATCTCTGACCCAAGAGATCCTGAGAGTCTGTACTTTTAGGAAGGTGTGGTGGCTGGGGCGACTAGCCATTTAAACTTGTTATATATAGGCTCCATTCTACTTCTGCTTTGCATAAGAGTACAATATAAATGCAGGTTCCTATTGCTTTCATGCTTCTCTTTAGGATTGCGGGAAAAGTAAAAAAACTTTTCACACTGGATGTGAAGAGTTGGGATATGTGTTCAAATCCTGATTCCACTATTCCTATGATCTTGGACCAGTCACCTTCCCTATTTGTGCTCTAATTTTTTCGTTTGCAAAATGAGGAATTGTACTGGATTTCCTCCAAGATGTTTTAGTTCTGAGTCTATGGTCTCATTTTCTCCCCTCTTCCACCACAAGAGCCTTGTGAGGTAATGTGCAGAGTGGAACCTTCTTCTCTTCTTTCCATGGTTCTATGCTGGTTCTTACTCACTAAGCATTTATTTATTGTGTCTCCCGTGTGCTAGGCAACAGGGCTACAAATTCAATCAGTGAAACAATCTCTACTTACAATATTTAAAATTTAGATTTTAACAGTACCCTGGTAGACTGGGTAAAATATCAGGGATTACTGGGATTGTGTGGGGCAGGTGTGAAATTTCACCTATCTGGATGTTTCCTCCATTTGATGGTAACCCATCATTTTAGAAACTAAGAGATAAGGGATTTGTCCATAGTCAACACAAGTTTGTTCCTGAGACAGGACTTGAATCTAGCTCTTCATGACTTAAGGCTGACCATCTGTAGGCTGTATCATTCCTTTATTCAGGAATCATGAGTAAATTATGGTTTGTTGATTATGAAGCTGTTTGATACAACATATGCAATATTATAGTTTTTCAGAAAAGTGACAAATAAGTGAGAAACTCCAAAAGAAAAGTAGAAATAGGAGATTGAAAAGTGAGGTGACAAGGAGACTTTTTTTTTTTTTTTGCCAATCATACATACTACAGTATCCACTGTCATTAATGGAAGAAGATATTACTTATTTACTTTTAATGGGAATGCTCTTTGTTTTTTTTTTTTTTGTTTGTTTGTTTTACACATAATACTACCCACACTGGTTCCTCTAAGTGCTGACCATAGACTTGTGTAGGATGGCTGTTGAAAGTTGAGCAAACAATGGGTGACCTTGGAAAAGAGAAGGGTTAAATAACTGAACTGGGAATAACCCTATAACCTTGTCTTTCTGAATATCACATTTTCAGCAGCTGAACCAAACAGATAAAAGGCAAAGGTTATTAGGGTATAGATAGCCAGAAGCTATTATCAACTAGAATTAACCAAGCTATCCCTTGAGCTATAGCTGCTATTGTGATTAACTTCTCCCTTGGGTCATTCACCAGTTTGGGGGTTAGAGATATGATGCACATATATTGAGCATGTGCACACATAATGCACATATGTTATATTTTTGAATTCTAAGTCAATGAAAACCTTTAGGACAGAAATTCTTTGTGTATGGACTCCTCTGGCAATCTGGCAAAACCAATAGACATCTCATAATAATTCGTTTAAGATGCATAAAATAAAATACAGAGGATTACAATAATATTAAATATCGCTTTTAAACTATAAAAGAACCAAGTCCATGATCCCCCAAATTGAGAACTCCTGTTTTAGAGGGTAAAGAAGAGACTGGACATCTAGAACTTTGTCTACCCATAGGTACCATTCTTCTCCCTTCCTCCATAGTGCTTTAGTCTAATTTCTCTTCTTTTTCCCCCTTTCTCTCGTGACAGATGGAGTGGCGGCTTTCCGCGCTTTCCTGAAGACTGAGTTCAGTGAGGAGAACTTGGAATTCTGGCTAGCCTGTGAGGAGTTCAAGAAAACTCGATCATCCACCAAGCTGGTTTCCAAGGCCCACAGGATTTTTGAGGAATTTGTAGATGTGCAGGCTCCTCGAGAGGTATGTTGGGCTGTCTAAGACATTCATTTCTGCTCATCTTGGCTCTATGTGGTGAAATAGGAGTCTTATTCCAAGGAGGAATCCATTTGTTCTGAATTGAGCCTCATCAGCTTTATCTGTTTATAACTACTGCTAAATTGCTAGGAATTTCTAAAGGTTTAGAAATTCAAGAAGAGGAGTAAGAAATAGATAAATAGATAAAGACAGACAAAACATTTATTAAGCACTTACTGCAGACACTATGGTAATTACTGAGCAAGTAAATACATACAAGCAAGATAGTCCTGTCCTTAAGTAACTAACATTCTAAGGGAAGAAAATAACACATAATGGGAAAATGGAAAAGGAAATGGTACATGGGTGTGCCTAAAGATGCCTGAGAAAACTGCTAGAACTGAGCAAGAGAAGACCAAACCTGGCCAGTTAAACCCCAAGGGGCTTCCAGAGGCCAATTTTCTTATCAGGAATGGAGATGATAGTAGACTGTAGATTGGAGTGGGGATATGTTGAGTGATCTCTTAGGTGGTCGTGTATGGAAAGAGCTATTTTGATGCAGGACTCTCGCTAGGGACAAGCCAAAAGGAATTGTTCTTTCAGCTTTCAGATGGGATTTCTTAGAAAGAAGTGAGAGGAGCCCGGGAGAATTAAATCATGTGGGAGGAAATGCAGGGAACAAACATTTATTAAGCACCTGCTATATGACAGGCACTGTGCTAACGGCTTTACAGATATTATTTCATTTATGATACAAGGCTGAGTTACAACTCTGGAGAACTTTGACTAATCTGTTTTCATTACCAATTGCCCATTTGCATTGGTAGAGTGAATTGTCTTACAAGGACCTCTCCTTATCAGTTCAATTCCTATCCCTATCTTATGTAATTCCCAATTTAGAACATACTTATATGTATATAATATAGCTATAGATGTATTTGTTGTTCTTTATCCTTTGTTCTTGAAGAGGACCATTACATCAGGGAGAGGATGCTGTGACATGAGAGAGAACTGGATTTAAGTAGGGGAGGGCTGTGTAAGGTCACCTGCCTCATTTTCCTCTCCAGAGCCATCTGGGTCCACTGGCCAGATATAGGTCAAAATGACTGGAGATGGCTCTAGATACAAGGGAGACTTTGACTTTTTTAAGCTAAAGTCTAAATACACAGACACAAATACATATACATACATTTTGGGGGGAGATTGTTTAGAAACATTTGTCACTTCCTAATAAATATCCCTTCTTTACAATACTTTGTTGCAAAATAGAATTAAGCAAAACAATGCAATAGAGTAGGAGGATTACTATTTGGTAACAGAAAGGAAAAATATGTGTTTAAATTATGATAGTTTGGTTCTGGGATGTTCTCTTGGATTTAACTGGAGTCTTGTTGACTTGTGGTCATGGATATGGTTTTCCCTCTTTCTTCTCTGCATCAGATCTTCCCATGTCTCTTTGAATTCATGTCTGTCATTGATTATTGTGCAAAAATATTCCATTATGTTCATATGAGAGGCAATGGGGCATAGTGGATAGAAAACTAGCCAAAGAACCAGAAGACATGTGTTCATGTCCTTGCAATTGATACCTACTGGATGGGAAGTTATTTAAAATCTCAGACTCTCAAAAATGCTTTAAAATGGAAGTTGTAGGGGTAGCTGGCTGATGCAGCTGATAAAGCCCAGGATTGGAGTCAGGAAGACATGATTCAAAATATGATCTTAGATACTTTGTAGCTGTGCTAGTCTGGGCAAGTCACTTAGCCCTGTTCCTCATCTGTAAAATGGGCTGGAGAAGGAAATGACGAATCACTCCAGTATTGCTGGACATGACTGAACCAAAGTAAGTTGTAGGGAATGTGCCCGTTTGCATCAGCAGAGGGAAATGTCTTGCAAGGACCTCTCCTCATCAATTAAATCAATTAAATTTAGTTCCTATCCCTATCTTATTATATAATTCCCAATTTGGAAGGGATGTTTCAACACCCTTGTGATGTTTTAATGGAAGCCCTTTTTTTGAAGGGGGAAACTGTGAAAAAAAAAGTGGGATCTTATCAGATGCGCTTATTTTGCAGTTAAGAAAGGAGAAGGGGTCTGCCTTGGAAATGTCTGCTGAAGGTCTCAGAAATAAAAACCTGTCATTAAATTGAATTTAGTTTGAAAAGAGCTCTAGGGAGGAGTCAAGTGCCTTGAGTTCTAACCTCAGTCCCACCAGTCATGTTGAATAGCATATTAGACCTGAAAGGACCTTGGAAATAACCTAATTCAATTCCTCCTCAGTTGATAATTACTCATGTCTGAACAAATCACTCCATTTCTTTGTTCTTTTCTTTCTTCAACTGTCAAGTAGGGATAACTTCCCTTCTTACCTCAGGGGGATAAAGATCGAAACCAGTCACCTCTGGGAAAGTGTTTTGACAAGCAGAAAACTTTACCGAGGTACAGCATGGAATAGTGGATGGGAGTTTGAACCCAGGAAAACCTGGGTTCAATCCTGCCTCTGACACATCCTAGCTATAGGCAAATATCAGTATGCTGGGCAATTCCACAGGGAATGTTTTGCACAGTGGTCTGGATTTCTTTCTTCTAACCCGACTCCTCCTCCATTCTCTCCATTTCCCACATGCTCATACCTAAACAGAACAAAACAAGGAACTATGCAGATATAAATTGTTTATTGCTATTCATAATGATAAAACAAACAAACAAACAAACAAACAAAAACTAACAAATTCAAGGTAAGCCTCCAAACACCAGGCTTCTAGCTTCCTTATAATCTTGCTCTTTCTTTATGTCTCCAGGTGAACATAGACTTCCAAACTCGGGAAGAAACAAGGAAGAACATGCAAGAACCCTCTTTAACATGCTTTGACCAAGCCCAGGGGAAAGTGCACAGCCTTATGGAGAAAGACTCTTACCCCCGGTTCCTGAGGTCCAAAATGTACTTAGACCTTCTGACCCAAAGCCAGAGGAGGCTCAGTTAGAGCTGAGATGGGGACCCATGGAAATCACAAGCCTTCCCCTTCCCCCAGCTGCCAAGACCATATTCCAATGTGAACCGCCATCAGTGTTTAACCGCAGTGGAGTTTGGGGTGGGAGGCTGGGGGTGGGAGGAAAAGAGTCAGTGGGGCTTCTTCCACTGTGTGACCCAACCACCATTGGCCCGGTTGTGTTTGTGGGTTAATGGTACTGTCTCACAGCTGTTACCCTTCTCTGGGTCAGAAAATGGCCCTTCATAATGCCTCGGGTCATTTCTGCTGAGAAGGCAGGTTTGCTATGCTGGGCTAATATGTAAATAATGCAAAAGCAATTCACTCCCCTCTCCCTTTTCCCGGCCACCACATTGTATTATCTGACTTCTTGCTAGTTCCACATCCTTGAGAGGAACAAGGGGGGAAGATGACCATGGGTCTCTCTGATGGGATTTGCAGTTCAGAAACTGTTGCCGGTCCTGGGTATTTGGACATCATTGTACCAGAAAGGAAGTTCCCAGGAATCCTAGGCTACCAGAGATGGAAGGGGGGAAAAAATATTTATTAAGCGTCTACTATGTGCCAGGCACTGTGCTAAGCGCTTTACATTACTATCTCATTTGATAATATCTCATTTTATATATACATATTATATATATATATATATATCATTTGATTTCAGATGGGATTGAATTAGTAGTCAGCTATTTCTTTCATTTCCATTGGCCACCATTCAGTGGGGAAAGAATAGGGGTAGGGTGGGGAGGTGGGGCCATTGGGACAAGCTGTAGTCACTGCCCATCCTAAATTAGGAGGCTGATAGACTCTCACTATAGCATTCTCGTGAAGGGACCTAACAGGGAGTTCATGGACACAGTCACAGCTATTTTCTGCTCATAGGGAAGCAGAGGATTCTCTCTCTGATGAATTTTCTAAGTATGATCCCCTGTGGTCATCTGTGGTGAATGGGTGCATTAGACTATTGCCAGGAAGGACAGGGAGGTAGATGTAATGTCCAATCCCCATATTTGTTCAGCCATTTTCCAGAGGTGAAATGACCGACAGAAGTAATAACAATAGGCTTTCTTAACCCGTCTGCCCCATTCCCCTGTGATATCAGATATCACTGTCCTGGCCTCTCAGGATAGAAAATCGATTCACACAACATAGCCAGTCTTTATCCAGGTCCTACTGTCCTTGATTCCAACCCCAAAAGGGAGGACATATAATTAAGATGGGAAAATTAGGCACCCAAGTCAGAAACTCTCTTATCTATGGAGTCCTCTATTTTCCCCCAAAGATCTCACTAAAGCAACTACTACCCTAAAGATACAGTAGCTTTACCTTTTGGTGATGATCCTGGTATGGAAGATGGAACTGGGGGTGATTAAGAAAAAGGGTAATCACTAGATTGGCACTCCAGTGGGGCTAGTGTCAGAGAGCTTTACCTGTTAATGATTGGAAATTGTTTGGAAGCCCTTTCTGGCATCTAGTCTCAGCTACCTAGAACCAAACTAATTTGGGCACAGATGTGTGACCCTCAAGGAAAGAAGCACTTAGGTGAGCTAGGAGAAGGATACCTGTCAGGTGCTTAGTCCCTAGTTAGGATCACTGTGTAGACTGTTCTGCTAAATTAGGGTAATTAGCTGTTGGAATAATAATATGTGAAAAGTGACTACGTAGTGCAATGGGAAGAACCCTGTCCTGGAGTCTGGGTTCCAGTCCCTTTTTTGCCACAATCTACTGTGTGACTTTGGACAAGTCATTTCATTTTCTCTGGAAGACTGGTTTTCTTATATGTAGAATGATCAGGAGTGGTATTTGGGGGTGGGGAGGGGTTAGAGCCTCACTAAAGTCCTTTCCAGTTCTGAAATTCTAGGGTTTTGGTTCTTTGTGGTGCCCTTCAGACTCCAGGACCCTCGGCATTTAAGGGATAATGTTAGGATTGCTCCAAAAAAAAAAAAAAAAAAAAAAAAAAACAACAACAACAACAACAAAAAATAATATAAAGCAGGGGAATTGAGTTTGGCACCTGAGCTCTGAGGGGGCTGGTGATGCTCAGGAGCCAAGCACAAGCACTGCATCCTCTCTTGGGGGTGAGTGAGTTATGGCACCTTCGCTATTTAAGTGTGTTTTCAAGTAGTGTCCACATTTCATTTTGTCCTGTCCCCCTACCTTTTCTCCCTTTGCTAGTGGGTGGGGGCCAGTCTCTGGTTAATCTTATTTTTTATTGTTGTCAGGGGTTCTTGCACTGCCAAGGGAGTGTGTGTGTGTGTTTGTGTGTGTGTGTGTGTGTGTGTGTGTGTGTGTGTGTGTGTGTGTGTGTGTGTGTGTGTTGTTGTTGTTGTTGTTGTCAGTGTATCTATATGTAGTAGCATCGTGGAGTTTAGGGGGCAGGTTCTCCCCCTCTCTTTAGGTCTGTAACTGGGAGACACCAGGAGTTCCATTCCCAAGAGCTCTGGAGCCTGGAAATGGATGTTTCTAAGTAGATCAGGCAGTTCCTCCCCTTCCTTCCCCTTCTCCCCCCAGTTCCAATCCTCTCTCTTTCCTGAACCAACAGGAAACCAATTTCAGCTGAAGCTGCCAGAATGAATTTAATGAGATTGCTCTCTTTAAACACAGGGTAAATACTTTAAACCACTGTTTACATAGGAAATTTGCGTCTATGGCCAGCTTTCCTGCCAAATTTCAAGCACATCTGAAGGGAAACAGCACAGATTTCTGAAGAATCCAAGCAAAATGTGAAAGGCCCTTTTACCGCTCACCTGAGTGGTGGAAGGGTAGGGATGAAAGGGAGGGGAGGTTGGGAGGAATCTAAAAAAAGCTAGGCCGTGTCTTCAATTCAGGCTTTAGAGCTTCTTCTAATTACGGGGATGAGCTCTTCAGGTGGGGGTGGTGTCTTGGCAGGTTGGCCACTGCCTCCCCCACAAGAAGGAGGTGTGAAGGACCAAGCTTTAGGATTCTGAGGCTTGTAGCTAAGGGAGGGCGTATGTGGGTGGGTGTGTCCCTTGGTGTATAATAGGCATATTTAGAGTGCTGGGTAACATGTGTGTGATTACTGAGAGTATCAAATTATAAGGGTGAGGTCCTTTCTCCACAAGGCAGACCCTTTATGTCTTGATTCTCCCCAGAGATTCAGAGTTGTCTTTCCTGCTGCCCTCTCTGGGAACTTTGGTTAAGTCAAACCTAGATCATTATTACTATTATTATTATTATTATCATCATCATTATTGTCTGTAATGAAACAAAGAGAAATGTTTACAGCATCAAAAGCAATATCCAAACATACCTCACTCCTGTCCCCTTGTCTCTCTCCCCTTCCACTCTCCTTTCCTCTTCCCTTCCCTTCTTTCTCCTCCTCCTTCCTTTCCCTTCATGTGAGGAATGGTTTTTTCCCAGTAAGTTCTTCCTTTCTTGCAGGGCTGCTGGGGCTTCTGCTATTGTCTGCCTTCTAGGCATGGTGCTTGCTTTGGTCCTGAAATATGTACAGAGGATAAAACAAAAGCCAGAGCAAGATGGGCAGCAAGGATATTCCCTAACCACCTTTTTCCTTTGGCCTTTGGGGTTGCCCTGAAGTTTGCTGCTGCCCTGGGCAAATTAAAAATAAGAATAAAACCAGCCCACCTGCTGGAAATTTCTTCCACTTCCCTATTATGTCCCTTCTTCATTGACATTGGCTAAACAAGGAAAGTCTCTAAAGGGGGGGAGGGCAGAACTGAGCTACTTTTCAGCAGGGCTAAAGATTGGTGAAGATCATTTGGCAGGAGACCCCAAAGATTGGATGAGTGTAGGTAAGATCCAGAATTCCAAAAAAGAAAATGTTGTCTACCCCTTGAATTCTATTCAGAAGACTGTGCCAGTTGTACTAGGTGCCAGAAATAAAGAGACAAAGGTGAAAATAAGTCTTGCCCTGAAGGAAATTACTCTCTCCTGGGCTGCCCTAAACTTTACTCTCCTGTAAATCCTCACCAACCCACTGTGTTTCCCCAGACTAATTTATCTGTGGACAGACAGAGCCTCATGTGCATTCTTAACTGGTGAATGTGCTGAATAGTGGAAAGAGAGGTGCAAGATAGGTCCTTTGTGCAAAGTCTTCCTGATCCCTTTATCACAATGCTTCCTTCCAGCTCACCTGCTTTGTGGATAGTTGGGACACTGCCCTATTTTAGCTGCCAGCCAAAAGGTTTGGATGTTCTTTTGGTTCCAGCCTTTGGGTTTGGGCTGTACCTATGACCTCAAGACCTTAGTATTGGTTAAGTGAGAACTCAGGTAACTGAGTGAGGCATTGGTAGGGTTCTAGTGAGAAGAATCTCATTGTTCTCTCTAGGGATATCATGTGCTGTGACTCTCATGGTCTTTTAGCTACCTTTGGGTTCAGTTTCTCGGTGGCTTTGCTAGTTCTGTCAGTTGCAAGCCGCTTTTCACTCGTTTCTCTATTTTTAAATCAGGGTGAAGAGAGGCAATTGCCCTTTGAGTTTTATCCACTGGAGAGGCAATCATCCAGTTCCCAGCTAATTTTATTCTCTGGTGCTCTCCACAGAATTTGCTGCTCTGGATTAAACCAAAGCTGTGAAACTGATGCCTTCCCAGGCCATAGAAGGCCCAGCACTGGGGAGTGTGATCTGAAGTCTTTCAATGGGGCTTCTTGCTTTGGCTCTGCCCATTGTTGGACTGACTCATTTTAGGCAGTTCTGCAGTCTGAAAACTGAAGCACTAGGGCCCTGGGCTATGGAGAAGATTAGGTTGTGGTGAGGGGAGAGGGGATGAATTTGATTTTCCTAGGAGCTGGGAAAGGTGAGGATGTGGGTGGAAGAGATGGGGAGGGAGAGAGGTGGAATGGAAGGAGCAGTAAAGAGGACATAATTCATGTTCTTTCCTTCCCTTCTTTCTTTCCTTCCTTTTTTCCCTTTTCTTCCTTCCCCCTTCTCTCCTTCTCTATCTTTTTCTTTTCTTCCCTCCTTCCCTCCTTCCCTCCTTCCTCCTTCCCTTCCTCTTCCTTCCTTCCTTCCTTCCTTCCTTCCTTCCTTCCTTCCTTCCTTCCTTCCTTCCTTCCTTCCTTCTTTCTTTCTTTCTTTCTTTCTTTCTTTCTTTCTTTCTTTCTTTCTTTCTTTCTTTCTTTCTTTCTTTCTTTCTTTCTTTCTTTCTTTCTTTCTTTCTTCTTTCTTCTTTCTTTCTTTCTTTCTTTCTTTCTTTCTTTCTTTCTTTCTTTCTTTCTTTCTTTCTTTCTTTCTTCCTTCCTTTTCTTCCTTTCTCATCTTCCTTTCTCCTTCCTTCTTTCTTCTTTTCTCCCTTTCCTTTTTTTGTCCTCCTTTCCATACCCTTTTCTCTCCCTTCCCTCCTCCCTTTTTTCACCTCTCCCCCTCTCTCTCCTCTCCTCTCTTCCTCCCTTTCCCCTTCTCCTTTCCTCCCATCCTCTTCTCTTCCCTTTCCTCTTCATCTTCCCTTTTCCTTTTCTTCCCTCTTTTTTCCCTCTCTCCCCTTCTCTTTTTCTTTCTCCTCCTCCCTCCTTTCTCCCTTTTCTCCTGAAACAGAGCTAGCATTAGCAGTATCCTCAATAATAAGAAAGAAAAGGAAATGATTGGATTTTGAAAAGGCTGAACCCCCTTTCTCTAGCACCCTGTGTCCCAGAATCCTTTTATTCCTATCCTTACTCTCTTGTAAGCACAGCTGAAAAAAGAGTTGTCTATTCCATGAAGTGTTTAAATCTGCCAAGTGTTATCCCTCCTTGAATCTATGGCTTTCAACAGTATTAGAAAGCAGAGACGGCAGCCTCACCACTGGCAGGGAAGAGAATAATTTAACCTCCAAATTAGGAGGAATCCAAATGTGTAGCTCTGTCTTCCTACATTTATGACTTCCGAAGACTCTTCATGATGACGTACTTAGTGAAGAGGGGAGATATCTGGGGATCCTAGTTTAGGGATAAACTTTTCTTATTGGATCCCTGATCTAAGCAAGTTTAGGGTCTGAATTTTTCCTACAAGCTATTCCCATTCTGCTTCTTATATCCTTTTGCTCCTTGAGTTCCTTTGCCTTCTTCCAGGAGCAGAGAAGGTGGTTGGGTTTGGAGTGTACGCCAGCCCCTTTGGCACTTCATGCCCCATGAACATACTTCATGTACCTAACAGATCTATAGCAGCTCATGTAGGTTGGTTGGTGGAGTCCTCACTGAGTTGTTTCATTACTGTGTAAAGTGGAATACTGTCATTCACCTTTACTATAAACAATGCTGTGAGAACATAATAAACTCCAATTGAGCAACCCACCGGGACTGATCTTTTTTGGACCCACGTGGCTAGCTGGCTGACTGTGGGGAACCTCTTCAGGTAGCATGTGGACTCCCATGGAGAAAGCACGTGCTGGGGCTCTGGAGGGGACTCAGGCAGATGGGTCTTTGTGGAAAAAAAATCTGGTTTGGGGTGTGCTAGCACACATGTCTGTAATCCCTGCTGCCTGGGAAGCTGAGATTGAGCTTGAGCTTGAAAGCTCTAAGCTGCAGTGAGCTAAGCCCATCCAGTATCTATTATAAATTCACATTAATATGATGAACCTCTGGGAATGGGGGAAGGGAGGGACATCAGGCTAAGGAGACACAGACCATGCCAGGTCAGAAATAAAGGGTGCAGATCAAAGTTAGTCCACATGAAAATCAGAATAGGGCTAGCCCATGAGTGCTCCAGTCTAGGTGAGATAGAAAGACCCAGTCTAAATTTTTTTTTTTAAAGATATAGTCATATATAAACTGAATTTTAATGGTTTGGGGAGGAGTTGTGTTGGAAGTGGTAGTTATTGGGTAAAGACTCATTGCTTAAAGGCAAGGAGGGAAGGATATTTATTTTTTTCCCCTGGAGAAATAAGAAAATGGTATGGTTGATTTCATTTGTGGGTAGGACTTACTTTATACAGTTGGTAGGTTTATCCCCAAGTGTGTCAGTCAACAAATATCTGCTATGTATAAAACACTGAAGGCGGAGGGGTGGGGGTGGGCACAAAGACGTATAGGATAGTCATATAAATAATAAATGACAGTAATACTTACCTTCAAGAGTTTATTGTCTAGTGAAAGCAATAAGACATATTTAGCAAAAGATAGTTTAGGCAAACAATTTAAAATCATCTGAGAAGTAAATCCCTTTTGTAAAATAAAAAATCAAAATTTTAAAATCCAAAATAATCACCTAATTACTGCTTTTATTTTTTGTTTAGGTATTGATATTCTGGTTTTTTTTCCCCTTAAAGTGGAGAGACACCATATGAAAGTAATTACTGAAGTACAATCATTTCAGATAATGCTGGGAAAAAAATAGCATGGTAGCTTTCTTTATCTGTCTGGGTCTTTTTACCCACCAACTCAAGCATCGTGCCTCATGACTGTCATTTTAACAAAGGAAATGTTTTTCTCAGTTCTTCCCCTCCAAAAGTTTCCAAGAAGGACTGATGTCATAGACAGATGGGGAGAGGCAAACTAGTATTGTGTGATAGAGAAATCCAACCTTGGAGCCAGGAATACCTGGATCCAATCCCATCTTTAATATTGGCTGTGTGACCCTTGGCCACATCACCTGGTCTTCATGCAAGTATCCAAGATTATAAGTTTCATTAAAATGGTCGCTATATAGGTAGAGCTTCCTATACCAGTAAAATCACAGGTCCAGAACAAAACAATAAATCACTTTCATGAATCACTATGACTGAGAAAATTCATACAATGGTGGTCAATGGTCTGGTGATGAACCTCTTGATACTGAGTTTGTATGACCTAAAAACAAAGTCTGGTTTCCTCTACCTCCCCTTTATTTAAAGCATTTCCCAACTGGTAGAAACTGCCAGGGCTTGTTCTCTCCTATCAGAGCCTTGAAAACTATAAAGGTATGATGAATTATACGGGGTAGAACTGTGCTGGTAGTGACCAACTAGAGCTTTCATATAGAATATGGCATGAAAGGAGAAAATACCTCAAGCTCTCACATTTCATCACTTCCTGTCAGTGCCCCATGTCCAAGTACCAATGGCCTATACCTGTTATCTTTAGTGTCTCACCATTCATTCATTCATTCAATTTATTTAGAAAACATTTACTAAGTGTTCCTTATTATTCAAGGCACTCCTCCACCATTTGTAGTCTGATTTCGACTGGACCATTCTAGTGAAACTTCTCCCTTTGATGTCAAAGTCAAGAATGACTTTTTTATTTAAGACCAAAGCCAATCCCTAAATTCTCCTTGATTTTCTGTCCTGATTTTCCTTGATCTCTCTAAAACATTGTTGACTGGTTCTTTCTTATGCCATATATTTTCTGGTTTCCATTAAATTACCTCTTCATCTTGACTTTTAAAAATTTTGATTAAAAACTTTTTTTTAATCGCTTTCAAACCTTTCCTCTTTCTACATAGTGACAGCAACAAAGAATGAAACATTGAGATTAAAACACAATGAAACAAAACCATCATTTTGGCAAAAGTAACCAATGTCACTCGAGTCTGAGATGTGCCATGTTTCATATGCATAATCTCCCACTTCTATAAAAAAAGTGGAAAGCATATTTCCACCTGTGATCTGGCCAGGCTTGATTGTTATAATTGCACAGTGGTCAGTTCCATGTCACTGCTATTATTCCTCCAAGGACCCTGTTGTAGTCATTGTGTATATTTGATTTTTTTGGTGCATGGTGCACACTTACAGCTTATTTATTATTACATACTCTCACTAGCACAATGGAAACACTAATTATACTTCTTTTTAATTTTTAATTTAATTTTTTATTATAGCTTTTTATATACAAAACATCTGCATGAATAATTTTTCAACATTAACCCTTGCAAAACCTTCTGTTTCAACTTTTCCCCTCCTTCCCCCCACCTCCTCCCCTAGGTGGCAGGTAGTCCCATACATGTTAACTATGTTAATTATATTTATACTTCTTAATGCTTGAAATCAAACTTTAAGTCAAAACAAACGAGCAATACAAACAACACTCCTCCTTTGGGAACAAACCACCACTGAATCTTTGAGGTCCCAGGAAGCACTTTTTGTACTGGTGCTCAGAACAAGGTTTCCTTTCTGCTTAACCAGAGGCAATGTCAGAAACTCTGACAAGTCTCCTTCAATGACCATTGCCCTCAAGGGAACATGGGAATGCTCACATCCCAAATATGGAGAAATGTAAGAACTTATCCTGGTCAGGACCCAGGAGCAGGCCAAAGGCTGTGATCTCAAGTGTATTTCTTAATAGTTTTTAGAGGTGAGCATTCTTAATTTGTTTATCACATAATTTGATTGGTAGTTTATTACATAAAATACGGATGAAGTTGTTTAAAATATTTTTCTATTGATGGTTTGTCCTATGAGACATTAGTTGTGTAAAAAATACAAATGTTGTTCATCACATCATACCACCCAGATGTTTTTCTTTTTATTGAAAAACAGTTTGAGTATCTAGGTGATAGAATACACGGGGCATCAAGACCAGAGCCAGGAAGTCCTGAGTTCCAATGTGGCTGTAGACATGTACTAGTTGTGTGATCCTGGGCTGTTCACTTAACCCTGAATGTCTCCCCATCCTCACTTCCCTCAAAAAGAAAAACAACTTATTCAAAATAACTCAGTCACAAAATAGAGATTTAAAACAAAGTTGAATCAGTTATAATAAATTGATGAATTTCTTCTTCTCTCTTATAGAAAAGAAAGTAATAGAACTCATTCTTACTACATCTGTTTCCTTTGTTTCAAATCAGCCTTTTTAACCTTTTCTGAATCCTTTATATTCAGCATACCAGACTTGGAGTTAGAAAGATCTCAGTTCAAATCCTCCTCCAGAAGTGGAGTAGGCAAATCAATTAACCACCCAGTCTCAGTCTCCTCATTTGTAAAATGGGGATAAAAATAGCATCTACCTCTTAGGAGCAAATGAGATAACCACATAAGAAGAGTTGTAAATCTTAAAGCACTATGTCAAAAGTCAATCAATAAGCATTTATTAAGCACCTACAGTCTACTAAGTTCCGTGTTATTGTTTGTCCTTCATTCTCAAAGATGACTATGACATTATAGAATTGATACCATGACATGTGAGGGAGGCAGAGTTGTCCAAAGTCACCAGCTTCCCTTTTTCCTCTGGAGTCATTTGGGTCCAGTGGTCAGATATAGATCAGGATGACTAAAGATGTCCCTGGATGCAGTGGGAGACCTTGAACTTTTTAAGATCAATTTAAATTCAATTTGTCTGAGGCAACATCTTCAGTGAATAAGACAATGGCCTTTTTTACCTAGACAAAAAAAAATCTGACTTAATGGTTAATGGAACTGGGGTACAGGAGATCACCTCCTACAGTTAAGGAATAATATTGTTGGGGGCCAAGGCTGACTTTGTTATATAACCAGGACATGGAAGTGGAAAGAAAGGCAAAAAGTCTTATCTCTAAAAGGACTCACATCCTAAAGGGGAAACAGCAGGTAAATAGCTATGTTTATGTATATCTACAGAGAAACACATATGTATATAAACACAAACACATACACATATATTGTATAATACACGGGAGATCATCTCAGAGGGAAGGCACTGGATAAAGGCTAGTTATTTTGGACAAGGCAAAGATATTTTCTTGCATTTATGTAGTTTTCCTTTTATTTCTCCAATAGCTCTTTCTCCGGCTCCCTTGCTGTCTCCTTATCTTCCTCGTGCCTTTTAACAGATGTCTTCCTAATCGCTGATCTCTCTTCTCTCCAATGGTGATTTCATCTATTCCCACTGCTTGAGTTATCCCTGGGTCTTGATTCTTAAATCTAGCTTCACTTCCAAACTGCCTGTTGCTGATCTCCCTTGAAGAATCCTGTGCTCAATTCTTGAGCTCACCGTAAACAAAATGGAATTCAACTAAACCTATACATGCTGGTGGCAAAAGCAGATATAAATATACTTTTATGTAAATACAGAAATTAGAAAATTAGATAATGTTAAGTTCTTAAGCACAAAGTCTAATCATATGTCTTTCTCGGAGTGTTGCTGTGAGGAAAACCTTGGTTAATCTTACAGTGCAATAGAAAAGGAGCTATTATTATTATTAAAATATAAATGAAAGTAAATTCGTGGCAGATGGATAGAGCATTGGGCCTGTAGTAAGGAAGATTTGAGTTCAAATCTAGCCTAGAGACAATTGTGTGCCAGTGGGCTGCCTCAGTTTCCTCATCTGTAAAATGGAAAAATATTACATTATCTTTTGAAGCTATTGAGAGGATAAAATGATACATTTGTAAAGCACATTATGAACCTTAAAGTAATATATTAATGTTAGCTATTATTAATATTATTATTAGCTTCTCCAGAAGGCAAAGATCTTAAAGTCTTTGTGAATCAACGCTGCTGTGGAAATTTATTTAGCAGATATGTTTTCCATGTGACTGCTTGCTAAAGGACTAGAATATAGGACCCAGCAGGACCTCCAGAGGTGTTTATTCGATGGTTAATATATCGGACAATTATGCAGAGTTTTGGGGTATGATAGTAAAAATAAGAAAACAATGCCTGCCCTCAATGAGTTTATATTATATTTCCACAAGGATTAAAAAAGAAATCAGTTGTTTTTGTTTTTACATAATCTGCATTTAATATTATGAATATACCCCTGCTTCCTAATAACAAATAATTAGAAGAAAAAAGTTCAGAAATACTAATCAGTGCATCAGAAAATTCTGACATATGCAATGGTCTTCCATATCCCCCCTAGCTCTGCAAAAAAAGGAGGGAGAGATGCTGCCTAATATCTCCTTTTTTAGAGCCATGTCATAAGTATTTTATAATTTCAATGATCTTTTTTCTTTGGTTCTTTCTATTTACTTTGCTGTAGTCATTTTATATGTTATTTTCCTAGTTATCATTGCTTCATTTTGCATCAATTCACGTGCATAATTCTCTATATTCATCATATTCCTTATTTCTTACAGCTTCTATCACATTCAGGTGTCACAACTGGTTTAATTATTCCCCAATAAATAGGCATCTGATTCTCTGTGGGACAGTTAAACTTGGACACTGGATAGTGCTGGGTGCATAGAATGCAGTCCTGGGAGGACAGGTCTGGATGAGGTCCTATGGTGGATGATATATTGTGGTCCAATAGTGGGTGTTCAGGAGACATTATGACGTTGCTGAACACTTGGTGAAGGGGCACAGAGAGTGATGAGGGTACCAAAGGCTTCACAGTTCTGCTTAATTTTACCACCACCTGCAGTTCTTCAGTTGGGGGCAGGAGGACAGGAACATAATGTGGAGAGATAATTATTTCTCCCTTTGAAGACCCTTTATTACTTCTCCATTAACGAAGAGGTGATTAGGATCAGAGGGGGGATGGAAGCCAGTACAATTATCCTTTCCACATTGTGACTTCCTCCATCTTAATTTTGATATATCATGGGTCAGCTTAAGAAATTAAATAGGAATTCTGGGAGAGTTTTGCAGAAGCTGCAGATACCCTATGAAGGCCAGCAGATGACACAGAGCCTATGATCAAATATGTAACAAATTTTATAATAATTTATAATGTTTATAATATACTTTATAATAAAATAATGAAAATAAATGAAAATATAAAAATAATAAATCTAATTAATTTTATAATAAGGTACTACAAATATGAAAAAAAGAAAAAAATTCATATATCTTATCTGGTGTGAAGGGAGGACCAAAATTTTTTACACAGATTTTTCCAGCTCTGCAGGAGGGCACCACACCCCTAACTGCCTTCATGTGGAAGGGACAACTTAACAGGGATAACTTTATTAAAATGAACATATTCATTGGATTGCCTCTGCTTTGAGGTTAATCTCATCCAAAAGAATGTGACAAATCTCTCTCTATCCAATTCTACATTCTTTTCCTATATTTCATCTTGGCAGCTGCTTCCATTGTCCAAGGCTTAAAGGTATAAGGTATGTTCAGATAAGATTAGTACCTCAGGTGTGAGAGCTGCCAAGTCTTTTCAGAGCTGCTTTCCACTATTGGTGCCCACCCTGAATTGGGTTGATCAGCCATAATCAGACACACTGTGACTTGATTCTAACATAGTGATATCATTTTACTCCTCTTCCAGAATGAAGGATGATAATTAATCAATCTAGGGATAGAGAGATGCAAAGGTCATTAGACCGGAGCCAGGATGCCTTGACCCTGCTACTTCTTTCTGTCATTTTAGGACCTCAGATAAATATCTTTCCCTCCTTGTTGTGCTTGCTGAGAACTACAGAGCTATTAACATTTGCATGTGAGACAGGTACAGAAAACAACAAGAGGCAAGAAGCTAGAGAACATAGCCTAAGTTGAGATGGGGAAGTGCAGGTGTTGGGAAATTCTTTAGCTCAGGGAGCCTAATACCTTCCTGGAGAGTAATTCTTCCACCTAGGTCTGATGGACTGGGATCAATAAATCAAGATGATGAGGTCCAACAAATCACAATGAGGTGCAACAAGTCATGAAGGTGGGAATCATCTGGAATGAATTCACAGGCTCAAACCATCTCCATGTCAAGGGGCAAAGCTTTATTATGACTTTTTAATGAACAGGCAAAGTTCCTAATGAGTCTGCAATTAACCTGGGGAGAGGTGGGACCTTTTATGAGAGAGGGCTAAGGTATTTACCTCTGATAAATCAATTGGAGGTAGTGGACATCCTGTTTATACAAGATAGACTCAGGAGTTGAAGGCTATAGCTTAATAACCTCCAGATTGTACAGGAGCTGTGGGCATCAATATAGAAATATAATCTGTCCAAGATACTTCTACAGGGTCAGCTTGATTCTCACTGGGTCCACTCAGGTACTGAGCTCCTGCTAGGGACATGGTCTTTTGCTGAAGTCCATTTTTCCCATTAAAGAGACAAGGCTAGAAGATAAAAAGCTTAATTACCATTAATCAGCTGATAAGTAGTTCTGACTATAGCAACTCTATTGAATGGATAGAGATACACACACATATACACATAGGCTTTATACAGCTTTAGGATGCACTGTGACAGAAGTCTCCCAGGTGAGACTTATCAGCCACTTTCAGAGGCAGAGTAGGGACAGATTATTAGGCAATTTGGGGGTTGAGAAATGTTTTATTTTTTAGCATAACCATGGTGTCAACCAAGATCAGGTCTGTTACAAGATCCCATTTGTTTCCCTGTAGTTAATCCCATCTGACCATCTTGGGGGTCTCTAGTTAATCTCATCATTAAAATCTAGATGGGATTAGATCGAAGGTTTCCCTTTTGCAGGCTCCATTTTTTGACCTCTAAGGTTATTATTTCTGGGGAAACAAACTCCCTCAGTCTCAAAGACAGAGGTTTCCGCTATATGGGGAACGTGATACCCTCCAGATGGGAGAGGACACAGATTCTAGCACACCACAATGAATGGTGAGAAGCTTAAACTAGCTGACCATTTGGCAAATACCTTTACAAAAACAAAACAAAAAAAAAAAACACTATTCTTACTAAGTAAGTGTTAAATGGTGTCATTTCTAGGCTTCTAAACTGAGAGAGTCGGTCCTGTAAATTTGGCAACTTTGGGACAAAGCCATAGTTGCCCTGCCTTAGTTAAATTTCAGATAAAATGAGAAGGTTCCATTGGATAGAAGTTTCCTATCTCTAACAGTGACATTTTGTGATAGGTCGCTTTCTGCTATGCTCTTAACTTTGATCCACATCACTCCTCCCCCACCAAGGTACGAAGAAGGCAGAGGTGAACTTTGCTTTCCTTCAGAGTAACGGTAGCAGGTTGCATAGCATTTGGAACAGTGTAATTATAGAATCTAGGGAAATACCCCTGTGATTATGTCTCATCAGGCAGACCTTGCCCAGTCAATATGGCTGCTTTCCCAGATTCAGCAGATCTGCTTCTTTTACCACCACTGCAGTTGCCTCAAGCAAATGTTTTCTTTTGTTAAAGAACCAACCTGTTATTGATGTGTTTTGTTTTTATATTACAAACATTTCCAGATTACCCACACTCTGCCAGAGGTCTCTTGTAAGGAAGTAAACCAAGCAAAAACAATGCAGTGACATTTAAAAGCGTATGCAGTATTCCTCATCTGTAGCTACTCACCTCTCTATTTCTTTTAGTGGGTTTTTTAATGAGCAGGAATTTTCTCTCTCCCACCACATTGAATTAAAAGAAGAAAAAAACAAATTTCTTTTTTTTCCCTTCCTTCCTTCCTTCCTTCCTTCCTTCCTTCCTTCCTTCCTTCCTTCCTTCCTTCCTTCCTTCCTTCCTTCCTTCCTTCCTTCCTTCCTTCCTTCCTTCCTTCCTTCCTTCCTTCCTTCCTTCCTTCCTTCCTTCCTTCCTTCCTTCCTTCCTTCCTTCCTTCCTTCCTTCCTTCCTTCCTTCCTTCCTTCCTTCCTTCCTTCCTTCCTTCCTTCCTTCCTTCCTTCCTTTCTTTCTTTCTTTCTTTCTTAGGCAATTGGGGTTAAATTACTTGCCCGGGGTCACACAGCTATTAAGCGTCTGAGATCAAATTTGAACTCAGGTCCTCCTGACTTCAGGGCTGATGCTCTATCCACTGTACTATCTAACTGCCCCCAAAAAACAAATTTGTTTTAAAAATAATCACACAAAATAAACTCTACATTAGCTACATGTAAAGGGCTAGAACTGAGCAATGCACTTGGATAATGAAGCACGTGAGACTAATTGCCAATTGGACGGTTCCCTATTAACTAATTTGAAGGTTGACCCTCCCCAGCTGTTCTGTGCTGACTTGATTGGTGAGACAAAGAGAGGGAAGTGACTTGTGTGGGAGGAGTAAGAAAAACTTGGGTGGTGGAACTCACGCTCACTTGCACTCGTGACCTGGCGTTGGAGGCGACTGTGAAGATCGAGAATAAAGACATTTAGTGATCCTGACTCCTGCTGATTTCTGGGAAGATAGAGTTCCAGCATTTGGCATCCAACGTGTGGCTGGCACCCTACTTCCACCGAAGTCCTCTTGTGACCAGGAGATTAGGTGAGTATTCTAATAGAAATAAGGAACTTACCTTGTTAAGGACTAAATCAGCAATCTCTAGTAACTGAGATGGGGCAGATGTTAGGTAAATCCTGGGCCTCAGCTGACCCTGCTCCAACCCCAGCCCCTGCCTCATCTAGCAATGCTATAGAGGATATAATTAAGATAATTGATGAGAAAAGTTTACTTGTTCCCATCCCACAAATGAATAATCTCTTACACTCATTGATTCGCACGTCCCCTTGGTTCTTAAATGAAGAAAAACAACGTATAGATAAATGGAAGCTAGTGGGACTTGAAATGAAAGAATTTTACTCAAAAAATGGGAATTGTCAAATTTTCCCAGAGGTATTTTATCTATACAACTTGATTCTATTAGACTTAAGCTATGGAGAAGAGTTTAGAAGAAGGAAGAGTTCTAAAAAGGCACAGAGAAGGAAGCGTGAGGAACAAAAGATAGAAGATAGGCAAACTCAGGACATTGCCAGAGGGCAAGGGGATTTGAATGAGGACTGGTGGACACAGGTGCAGATCGCACAGTCATTAGAGGTGCCAACTGGCCCAGTCACTGGCCAAAGAAAAAGGCAGACACCTACATGTCTGGGGTAGGAGGATCAATAGCAGCTGAAGTTAGTGCTACCCCTTTAAGATGGGTATTTGAAGGTGAAACAGGAGTTTTTACTCCTTTTATAGTTGAAAAAATCCCCATCAATCTGTGGGGAAGAGACATTTTACAACAATTAGGGTTAAAAATGAGTACTTCAGTTTTTTAGGCAAGGCTGCTGTTGAAGGCCTGCCAACACTTTCACCTGTTCCTATCCAGTGGAAAACTGATACACCAGTGTGGATAGAATAGTGGCCCTTAGGTAGCGATAAAATTCAGGCCTTACTAGATATAGTACAGGAACAACTTGACCAAGGACACTTACAACCTTCTCTAAGTCCTTGGAATTCCCCAGTATTTGTTGTAAGAAAGAAATCTAGAAAATGGAGAATGTTGACTGATTTAAGAAAGGTAAATGAACAGATGGAAACTATGGGAACTCTTCAACCTGGACTTCCATCTCCTACTCAGTTGCCTAGAGAATGGCCTCTGTGGGTTATAGACATTAAGGATTGTTTCTATTCTATCCCTCTAGATAAGGAGGATATGAAAAGATTTGCCTTTTCAGTGCCCAGCATTAACTTAGCTGAGCCTTATAAAAGATATGAATGGACAGTTTTGCCACAGGGAATGAAAAACAGCCCTACTATGTGTCAAATGTATGTTGCTGCTGCTCTTAGTCCAGTAAGAAAAGCATTTCCAAAAGTAATGTTATTACATTACATGGATGATATATTGGGATGTGCACCTGAGGAACAAATGTTAGAAGCATGTCTACAAAAAACCATAGAAACACTAAGGAATTATAAATTGCACATAGCTTCAGAAAAGATTCAAAGACATGCTTCTTTTCAATATTTAGGATATGAAGTATATCCTAAGGTGCTTACAGTACAAAAACTCTCCTTAAGAACAGAGAAGCTAAACACCTTAAATGACTTCCAGAAATTGATAGGAGATATCCAATGGATGCGTCCCGTGCTAGGCTTGACTACCTGTCAATTGCAACCATTATATGACATTTTAAGGGGAAACAGTGCTTTAAAGTCACCACAACAGCTTACAAAAGAAGCTCAAGAGGCTTTGAGACAAGTTGAACTGGCTTTATCCAATGTGGTTGAAAGAGTCACTCAAAAACCCTTGGAAATATCAGTTTTTGCTACACAAGAGGCCCCCACAGCAGTCCTTCATCAAGGAGACAGAGTGATTGAGTGGGTGAACCTCCCAGCACAACCAGAACAAAGCCCTATTCCTTACCCAGTGCTTGTGGCTAGAATTTTATTAAAGGCCATTAAACGAGCAGTACAATTATCTGGGACAAGACCTGACAAGATATACACCTTTTATACCAATGCCCAAATTGATATATGCTGTGAAATCATCCCAGAGTGGCAAATTTTATTAACCATGGCTCCAAATTTTGCACATGGATCTCCATTAAAGATAACCAGACTGCTACATAATTGGCAATGGATTCTTGAAGAAAAGGTTTCTAAAGTTCCTCTTAAAGGACCAACTATCTTTACAGATGCATCCAAACATAATATTTGCGCTGTGTATTCTCGTGACTTAACTATAAAGAAAGTAATCAGAACTCCTTTTCAGTCCACTCAGCAGAATGAATTGTATGCAATCATTATAGCTCTTGCTTATTATCCGGGAGACATAAATATAATATCTGATTCAGCCTATTCAGTAGGTGTGGTACAAAGAATTGCCACAGCCCAAATAAAATTTGTAGCCTCCAATATATATCAGCTCTTTAAAGAGCTTCAAGAGCAAGTGAGAAAGCATCCAGGTAAGATTTATATTTTGCATGTCCACTCCCATAGTGGACTTCCAGGTCCTATTTTTGATGGTAATTCAAAGGCAGATAGCCTTCTAACCATGCTGGCCAGTACTCCTTTATTTCAAGAAGCACAAGAATCTCATTCTAAATATCATCAGGCTGCCCGAGCTTTATGTTTGCAGTTTGGAATAACAAGAGAAGAAGCTAGGAGCATAGTAAAAGCCTGTACAGCTTGCCTTCCTTTCCATGCTCCTACACTCCCTCCAGGGAAGAATCCTCGTGGTTTGAGACCTAATGAAATTTGGCAAATGGATGTGACCCATTATAAATCTTTTGGTCGTCTATCTTTTATCCATGAGGTGGTAGACACCTTTTCAGGATTCACATTTGCAATGCCAGCAGCAAAAGAGACAGCCCGAGTGGTCACTGAATTCCTTATACAAGCATTTGCAATTATGGGTGTTCCACAAGCAATAAAAACAGACAATGGACCTGCATATACATCTAAACATTTTACACGCTTTTGTGCACAGTATAAGATTTTACACACCACGGGCATACCCTTTAATCCTCAAGGGCAGGCAATAGTAGAGAGAAGAAACAGAGATATTAAGACACTCCTCCAAAAACAAAAGAAAGGGGGAGCCACAGGTAACCCTAGAGAACTTCTAAATTTAGTTCTCTATACCATTAATTTTTTAATTTTTGACAAATATGCACTGGCTCCAGCAGACAGGTTTTATAACTCACCGGAAGGGCAGTGTCCAGTGCGAGCAGCTCCACTGTCTTTAGATAATCGCCAAGTGATGTGGAGAGACCCAGAAAGTGGTGAATGGAAGGGACCAGATAGGTTAACTGCCTGGGGGAGAGGGTTTGCTTGTATCTCCGCAGATGGAGAAGGAATCAGATGGGTGCCAATGAGCCATATTCGCCTTGTCCATTGGAGAGAGACGGAGCAGACCCTTGAAACGAAGGAGAAGGCCCAAGAAACATCGGGTGGTTCCGTTGCTGACTGAGCCCACCACTGAAAGAACCTGGCAGTTATGGCGTTTGACCCATGGACATCAAAAACTGTTGGACTTGAAAATCCTCAGGAATCATTGGATTCTCTGAGACATCATAAGACTATTGTAGGACTTGAAAGTCTCAGGAATCATTGGATTCTCTGAGACATCATAAGACTATTGTAGGACTGAAATCCTCAGGAATCATTGGATTCTCTGAGACATCATAAGACTATTGTAGGACTTGAAAGTCCTCAGAAATCATTGGATTCTCTGAGACATCATAAGACTATTGTAGGACTTGAAAGTCTCAGGAATCATTGGATTCTCTGAGACATCATAAGACTATTGTAGGACTGAAATCCTCAGGAATCATTGGATTCTCTGAGACATCATAAGACTATTGTAGGACTTGAAAGTCCTCAGAAATCATTGGATTCTCTGAGACATCATAAGACTATTGTAGGACTTGAAAGTCTCAGGAATCATTGGATTCTCTGAGACATCATAAGACTATTGTAGGACTGAAATCCTCAGGAATCATTGGATTCTCTGAGACATCATAAGACTATTGTAGGACTTGAAAGTCCTCAGAAATCATTGGATTCTCTGAGACATCATAAGACTATTGTAGGACTTGAAAGTCTCAGGAATCATTGGATTCTCTGAGACATCATAAGACTATTGTAGGACTGAAATCCTCAGGAATCATTGGATTCTCTGAGACATCATAAGACTATTGTAGGACTTGAAAGTCCTCAGAAATCATTGGATTCTCTGAGACATCATAAGACTATTGTAGGACTTGAAAGTCTCAGGAATCATTGGATTCTCTGAGACATCATAAGACTATTGTAGGACTGAAATCCTCAGGAATCATTGGATTCTCTGAGACATCATAAGACTATTGTAGGACTGAAATCCTCAGGAATCATTGGATTCTCTGAGACATCATAAGACTATTGTAGGACTGAAATCCTCAGGAATCATTGGATTCTCTGAGACATCATAAGACTATTGTAGGACTGAAAGTCCTCAGGAATCATTGGATTCTCTGAGGCATCATAAGACTGTTGCTGGACTTCAAAACCTTGTGGGGATCATTGGATTCCCTAACAGTGAAGCAATGGACAATAGATTGGTTTGGGACTATCTCTTGGTTGCTGAAGAAGGCGTGTATGTGTGATTGATGTTTACATACCCTCCTCCTTCTAGGACTTCTGGAAATCTCTTACAATACAATGTTGATTTATATTGTTTGTTATATCACTACTTACATGTACAATTCCTGTTTGTTACATCACATCGAGCCTGCACTGACTGTGGGGAGAGTCATCACTAATAGCCTCTGCGTTATTGCTATGTGCTTGTGTAATAACTCCCATGCTGATGGGTTTGTGCATGCTTGTCTCTAATAAGGCCCTTCAACCCAGAAACCCCCTAGCAATCCCCACTTCTCTTTGGTGCTTTTCATCTCCCTTCCTGAGATGTCAGGGAGGGCATGATTATCTCCTTTTTAGTGCTTTCATCTCCCCTCCTGAGAAGTCAGGGGGGGAATGATCACCTCCTTTTTGTGGTTCTCATCTCCCTGAAAAGTCAGGGATGGCGCGACCTCCTGTGGTCTAAAACAAAAGAAAGCGGGAGATGTAAAGGGCTAGAACTGAGCAATGCACTTGGATGATGAAGCACGTGAGACTAATTGCCAATTGGACGGTTCCCTATTAACTTGTTTAAGGTTGACCCTCCCCAGCTGTTCTGTGCTGACTTGATTAGTGGGACAAAGAGGGGGAAGTGACTTGTGTGGGAGGAATAAGAAAAACTTGGGTGGTGGAACTCACGCTCACTTGCACTCGTGACCTGGCGTTGGAGATGACGGTAAAGATCGAGAATAAAGACATTTAGTGATCCTGACTCCTGCTGATTTTTGGAAAGATAGAGTTCCAGCAGCTACACAATGATACATATGTCTCATCCCATGTCCCATCACTTCTATCAAAAGGTAGATAGCATTCTTCATCATCCATCCTCTGAAAGCATGCAAAGTCATTGTGTTGATTATATTTCTTACAGTTTTCAAAGTTGCCCATTTTTACAGTGTTATTGTTATAGAAATTGAAATCATGGAGATACTATAGTAGTTCACAAGCTATTCATTTAATTCTCCCTTGTCAGCATGGCTGTCTGTCAGTGGTCATCAACTCAGTCAAATGCAATTAATAAATATTTGAATGTCTCCTAGTGTTTACATATAAATATATACATACATACATATATATAATATATATATATATATATATATATATATATATATATGGTACTGTGCCAAGCATTGAAGAATGTTTTTAAAAAATGGATCTGTCTCTGCTCTCAAAGAACTTACCAACTAATTGGGGGAGAAAATGAGAGTATAGTCCAAGAGTGAAATAATGGAAAAGGTCACAAGGCAGTAAAAGACCATTTGTCCATTGACTAGCCAAGTAGTAAGTAGAGAGAGCTCACTTTAGGCTGGGAGGACTAAAGAAAGAGAGAGTAAATGAATGAATACAAAAAAAGCATTCCTTTAACATATTTGGTTATAAGGTCTAAGAGGACTTCATGGAACAGCAAAACCTTGATAAGAGCCATGAAAGATATATCAGTTTTAGAGGAGAAGGAGTAAAAAGGTGAAAGGGAATAGAATGAAAGGAATAAGAGTATTGAAGTATATGTGAGTCAGGCATGTATATGGTTATATACATTGATCAAAGATATAGAGGCTAGATGATATAAGAGCAGTTAAAAATAAGATCCAGTATCTTAGTGTCATATGAAGTAATCCAGGCTCTTAAAACCACTGGAGAATTGGTGAAGGATAATAATGGCCAAAAAACCATTGAAAATCGGATTCTGCACAGGTAGTGTCTTAGTCACGGTGAATCCCTGCAACGGATGACTGGTCATTTTGTTTTGGTCTTGCCCTTTATGCTCTTTCAACATCATTATTGATCACTTGCCTGCTGTTTCTCAAAGCTCAGAAAGAACAGACACAAAGGGAAAACAAGTTCCCCAGGAGGTGCAGATCATGGTGAAGGTCAGAGTCTAAGGTCATCAGCCTTTGGACTGAAGAAGTCCCATATGACTCTCATGGGCTAATAGCTCCAAACATTTGTTTTGGGTCTGGCTCAACCACTTCTAACCATGCGATTTTTAAGGCATATTACTTAATCTCTCTGGTCTTGTTATTCTCCTCTGTAAAAATAGGAGGGTTTAATTAGGTGATCTCTAAAGTCTCCCCCAAATCTAGATCCAGGATCCCTTTGGTAAAGGGGTTTCTTTGTATAAGGCAGAAATAGAGTAGAATAGACAGAGATACAAATATCACCTGGAATCCCTTGACTGGCTCACCACTGGGATGCTACTACTAAGTTTGGTGATTACTGGAGTGTAAAGATCTGCCCTTTTGGAAACTTTTTTTGGGGGCTCAGAATTGAAGCTTTAGACATGGAAAACAATTCCAAATTTTTTTTCTATCATAGGTTGATAAAATTTTGGACTTGGAAGATACCTTAAAGGTAATCTAAGCAGTTCTCTAATTTTATGGTGAGGAAATAAAGTCTCGGAGTGATATAAGTAGGATGGTGATGAAATTTTATAGCTAGGTGGTTCAGTAGATAGAAGGCTGGGCTTGGAGTAGGGAAGGTCTGAATTACCATTCAGCCTCAGACACCTAATAGCTATGTGATCTTGCAGAAGTCATTTAATCCCTGTTTAATTTCTTCATCTATAAAATGGGAATAAGAATAGCACCTGCTTCTTAAGGTGGTTGGGAAGATCAAAGGAGGTAATTGTAACGTACTTTGCACTGTACCTGGTGCATGGCAAATGCTATATATTATTATTATTAAAGTGACTTGTTCAGGTCCACATAATTAGTAAGTAGCAGAGTTTTGCGTTAGAATTTTCCTTGGAACTTTGGTAATAAAATTTTTTATAACCAAATATGTTAAAGGAAAACTTTTTTTGCATTTATTTATTCACTGATTCATTCAAACAAACATTTTTTGCTGTTGTTCAGTTGTTTTCAGTCATGTCCAACTCTTCACAACCCCATTGGGTTTTGTTTTTTTTTTTTAACAAAAATCCTAGCCATTTCCTTCTCCAGATCATTTTACAGATAAAAAAAACTGAAGCAAACAGAGTTACAAGACAGTAAATGTCTGAAGTCAGATTTTAGAGTCTTCCTGATCTCAGATTTGGTACTCTATCTACTGCACCATCTAGTTGCAAATGTTTGATGAATAATAAATGTGTAAAAGGTAAAGTATATAGTACTGGTTGCAAAAAGGGCTATTTCTCCAAATTATGGAAAGGGCAAGATATCCTTCCAGGGGATATAGATGGTTCTGGAGGGGAAAATGAGGCAGGTGACCTTACACAGCCCTCTCTCCCTTAAATCCAATTCACTTCCATGTCATGGTTTCACCTCCCTGATGTCATAGTCCTCTTCAAGAAGGGAGGACGAACAACAATTTCTGTGAATGGAAAGGGCAAGGGAGCTTTTTATTCCTGAAAGGGATTAGTCAACTAGAGATAAATTTGCCCACTATCAAACTTGAGGATTAGCTCTGCTCTTTTGGGGCCTCATCATCTAGGCTTATATAGATTACATGCTTCTGATACAGATTTTTAGTCCGACAATCAAAATGAAACAAATTAGCTTATCTCCCCAAATTCAACATTCTCTAGCTCCAATCTTTCCATGTCCTGCAACCAACTGATCAATTGTTTTCACATAAGAAATCTTTATCAAAAACATCCCTGAGGATTTCAATGAGGAAGCTGATTTATGGAGTGGAGAAAAAGCTACGCAGATTCTGGGCTTGGTGAACTACAAATGTTTTGAAGAAAGATGGATATGTTGAGGCACCTGTCTATTTTTTTTTTCTTTCTCTCAAGCATTCAGAAATAGTCATCACTGAGAAAAGACTAATTTGGGAATGCCTCCATATTAGAAGGTAATGGTTTTAATCCTGTGCTTTTAGAAAATGAAATATTCAAGGATTTCTTTTTTTTTAAACTAAGTGCTTTATCCTAGTCAATTAGAAAGGGTTATTTAAAGGTACAATGACTGTTTTCAAATTTGGTAGAATTTATGGGAAAATGAGGAGGAAAGGGTCAAAGGCTGGAGAAAAAAAACAACAACAAACTTTCAGGCGTCAATTCAATTCAGCCCAGTAAATATGAGAAGCATCTGCTGTGTTAGCTGCTAGGAAAGATGGGAGATATAAAACTTAGAAGTCTTTATTTCTATCCCCCTGGTCTCTGTCATAATGAAGCGTTTGGGAAGAGGGATTCTTCTTTCCTATTTTTCATTCTCTTTTGTACTCTCCTTATTTTTTTCTTCCTTCTCTTCATCTCAATTATTCATGCTTTTTTCCCTCTTGAAGTCCCTTACTATCTTATTTGGGGAGTGAAACATGGGATCTTCGAGAAATCATTTGGTTTCTAATATGAGATGGGCCTTCCATGAATCCCAAGGTACATCATGCCCTAGGAGAATGGACATAAGAGGCAAAAGGCCTTTCAGGAAATTGCAAAATCAGAGAACTGGAGCAGATTTCAAAGATCATCTGGTTTACCCACTTCCTGATCAGGAATCCCTACCCATAAGAAACTATTCAGCCTTCATTCACCATTTCCCAAGGAAATCCATCACATTTTTATGTAGCATTAATATTTTTTAAAAATTTAATTTACATTTTATTTCAATTTAGAAGCATTTATTTTCTCTTTTTTCTTACCTCTCTTTTTTGAGAAAAAAAAGAAAAACAAAACCCTCTTTTAAAATAAACATATAGCATTAATTATTAATAAATATTAATAAAATTATCCTTGCTTCAACACCAAATCTGCGTCTCTGAAAGTTCTAAGTATTATTTATTCTTCTGTGATTTGAGACCAAGTAGAACAAGCTATATCTTCATGACCTTTAAATAGCTGAAGAAAGGTTTCATCTTTTTTAGGTCTTTTCTTCTTCAGGCTAAATAAGTGAAGTTCCCTCAATTATCATATGGCATCATCTTCAGATGATTGTCCTTCACTTTTTAATTAAAAAAAAGATTAATCCCCCAAGTAACACTTATTTTTTCCTCACATTCATCTCATTATTAAAAAAAAAAACCCAACAACCTACTCATAATAAATACACAAAGTCAAGCAAAATAAATCCTTATTTATCCTCCAAATCCTCAGAATATTTAGTCAATTTCCTTTCTATGCAGACTTAAGGAATTTTGACTGATTTTTGCCATGGTCTGAATCTTTAGGTCTTTTCAAGTTGCAATATTGGACTTGTTGTCCTGGTTCTAGTTATGTTACTTTCCATCAGTTCATATCCATCTTCTCAGGTTTCTCTGAAACCATCCCTGTTGCCCCCTCCATTGTGCTTATAGTTCCATAGAGTTCCATTACAGTAGTATACTATAATTTATTCAGTTATTCCTACTGGTGGACATCCATCCCCTCAGTTTTCAGTTCTTTTTTTATCATTAAAAGAACTGTTATCAATATTTTTCTATATATAGGGTGTTTTTCTCTGATCTTTTTTGTGGGTAAATGTCTAACAGTGTTTGTTATTGCTAGATCAATAGCTAAGAGTGACATTCTGGTTATTTGAACTTCAGAGCACCAGCCTCTTAAACAATGGAAGTTTTTTGTTTATATAAGAGAGATGGAGGGGAGAAGCCTGGGAGAAGAATCTGGGCACCCTGGGATGTTTTTTCCACTTGGTCACAGGCAAATAGCCATTAAGCTGGCGTTCTGGCAAGAGACTTGTATCACACAAGGAAACATTCTCACACAGAGGGGGCTGCAGCTGGACTAGCTCCTGAAGTCTTGGAAACAATCTTTCTCTGTCAAGGGAGCAGCTGTAAGCCAGCTGCTTACTCAGGCGAGAATAAAGCCCTGCTTTGGCAGAGGTGGATGGAGCTAGAGACTATTACATAATTGGTTCACTCTTTGGCCGGGACTAATTGGATGTAATGGTGTGTTCAGTCAGCGTGCCACCTGTCTCAGCCCATTAATAAAGCAAGGTGTGTCTTGGGGAAGACCCAGTCTGAGAGAGCCAAATGGGGACAGGCTTGTGCGATCATCCTTAGGATCTGCACTGGCCATTCAGGTCCAAGGTCCAGCTCAGTGGCTACTGTCCAATAACCAAGCATCAGTTTGTCCTGCCTCTCTATATCCTGAAATAAGCATGTGAACTCCTTTCCTCCCCCCCAGTCTTTGACAGAATCCTTAAGGTCAGAACGTCTCATGTAGTAAATTCCTATGATGCTAAGCTACTAGGAAGAGTTTCTGGGGCATAGGGTAAGAGTGGCAATGAATGGAAGGAAGGAAAAAGCATTTATTAAGTGATAATTATGTGCTAGGGGCTTTACAAAGATTATTTCATCAGATTTTCACAACTGTCCTGGGAGGAAGATGCTATTCTTATCCCCATTTTAAAGCTGAGGAACATACTTAGGTTAAATAACTTGCTAGGGTCACACAGTAAATGTGAGAAATCAGATTTGAATTCAAGTCTTTCTTGTACACCTCCCAGCTGCCTCTGATGAGGCAATTTATTTCTATTTTCTTCCCATCATTGAGAAAGTAGGAAAAAAATTCATATTGGCCATGCCATGGAACCCTGAGCAAATGCCAGTTACTTTGTAATATTACTGGTTATGACTTTGTAAGCAAAAAGTGGTATAAATGATGTCACTCAGGACTGGGAAAGAATGAGATCAGGTCTTGTGGGAAGAATGAGAGAAAAGAGATGGACAGCCTCATTATGATATTGGTAATTCGATGTAAAAAGAGATGGAGAATTTTCAGCTTGTTTTATCACCCATAGAAGATTGATGGAAAGACGTAAGTGGGAATCACACAAGATAGGAAGTTATAAAAGATTTATAATCTATAACAGTGGAAGAAATAGCCCCAATTAGTGAGGTTGCAGTTTTTCCAATATGTCAAAGGATAAATTAGGTCTTGTTTTTCCAAATAGATAATAAGAATTTAGAAGTCAGAGACAGGATCTCGTTCATCTTTTCTGCCTCCCTTGCACTTGGTACAATATTTCTCACTTTAGTAAGTGGATGTTTAATAAACCATAGATAGTGGATAGACTGCCAAGTATAGATTCAGGAAGACCTGTATGCAAGACTTGCCCCACACATTTACACACTGGTTGACTTTGGACCTATTGCTTAATCATTCTGAGTCTGATTCCATTTCTTTAAAATACAAATTTTAAAAATAACAATGGGGCCGCTAGATGATGCAGTGGATGGAGCATCAGCCCAGGAGTCAGGAGGACTTGACTGCAAAACACTTAATACTTACTGGCAATGTGACCCTGAGCAAATCACTTAACTCCAATTACCATCACTCCCCCCCAAAATATCAAAGTGTTTCTATCCCCTAGACCAAAGGTGTCAAACCCAAATAGAAACAGGTAAATAAGGATCTTTAGTGGATGCATTTTGAGTTAGAAAACCACTCATTCACATTACCTATATTTTATATATTTGAACTTGATTTAGGTGGTACTGGGGGTGCTTCTGGTGACATTTGATGCCTCTGCCCTTATTGATATTTTTTCCTTTCCTTGTTTAGAGAGTAAAATGGGAATCTTAAAGCCTAGAGCTCTTGCATCACAGAGTTATTTTGAGTTTCAAATGAGATAATCAATACAAAATGCTTGGCAAATCATAAAGTGCTCCATAAAAGCCAGTGACTGTTGACTGATTGACTAGAGATAATATTGGGCTAATCTCCAAAGTTCATTCTTTCAGGTTGTTGATGTTATTTCCTTTCCGTTAATGGAAACAATCTAGCCACATTCTCTAATTCTATCTCCTACTGGCCTGGAATCCAAAGATCTGAGTTTGAATCCTCACTCTATCTTTATGACTTTGTTCACTTTATTTCTCTGAACCCCAATTTCCTTAGCTATCAAAAGGGGTTTATCTCAAGCTCCCTTTTCTAGTTCTGACATTCTGGATTTATACTCAGCCAAGTGGCCCTAATGCAGGTGGAGTGCAGTCTGGGGCCCTGTCCAAAAGCCCAAGGGCTATAGAGCTATAATGGGAACCTTCCAGGCACTTTGAAATGGGGTTTTATGACCTGCAATTAGTTACATCTAAATAGATGCATGCATCCTATAATGCGGGAGGAGTATGAATCAGGTGAACAGCTGGCCTGCTAACAGCCTCTCTGCCCGGCCATTCTAATTTTAATTTCAATCACCATCTGCCCTGTCACTGACTTCCCAGGGCAGTAGTCAGCCTGTCCTATTTTCCCTCCCTGTTGCATGTGCCTGCAGCCTGGCACCCCAGTAGAAGGTGATTAATGAGCTCTGTGGGTGGCCTTACACCTAGTCAGTGGGAGGGAGGCAAGGAGGATGCTCCAGGGCAGAAAGAGGAATTGACTTGACAAGAGAGACCCAGTGGGGGAGTGGGGCTGGGACTGAGATCTTCTGCAGATCGGGATTTCTGTAATTTTAGGGACAGGGAGAGAGTAGGAAAAGAGGGTGCACCTGAATATGAGAAGAGCAGTTCGGGATTGGGAAAACGGCTCGCCAGGAGACAATCAGAACAAGGAGTCTCAGTTGGCACATATTCCCAGGCCAAGGGCCAACTCGGATGCAATTCCAAATTTCTTGCCCTCTTCTCTTCTGGCTGATGACAGGAAATAAATACATGTTCCTTCTTGCCATGAGAGTGCATGTGTAGATTGTCTATATTGTGTATTAAAACATTTATTAATATTTTATTATTTTATTTTATTCATTAAAATATTTTATTATTATTAATGTTTTCCTAGTGTGAGGGCAGGTATATAGTGACATGCTAATGACTTGTGAAACTATGCTAATGCTAAGCAGGGAAAAGTACTGATACCATGGAGGCATCTCAGTGATTGGAAGAATTGGCTCTTGAACCAGGTGGAGAACTGGAATAACTACGGGGTCGGCCTTCCAGGAAGAAGCTGGGGAACTGGAGGTGTCTGAACTTCTTGGACCAAAGTAGGCTGGCAATGGCCAGGAACCAAGATGGCAGCATTATGCAGATTCATTGCTAAGCTTATGGTTTTGAATGAGAATAGGCTCAATTTGATTAGAGGACATACAGTTACAGGTTTGATCTGGAAGGGATGATAGATAAACAGACAGATAGAGTCAGGTGGATAGGGAAGTATTTAGGTAGGTAGATAGACACAGCTAGACAGGTAGATAAAGATAGACATGGCAGATAGATAAGCAGGTAGACAGACACAGGTAGGTATGCATGTAGATAGATAGAGAGAGGTACGTAGGTAGGTAGATAGGTAAATTTAGACATGTTAGGTAGATAGGGAGGTAGAGAGACAGGTAGGTAGGCAGATAGATAGTTTGATAGGTAGATAAATAAATATAGACATGATAGGTAGATAAGTAGGTAGACAGATACAGGTAAGTAGGCAGAGAGAGGTAGAGAGGGAGAAAGAGAGAGAGAAATTGAAAGAGAGAGAGAGAGAGAGAGAGAGAGAGAGAGAGAGAGAGAGAGAGAGAGAGAGAGAGAGAGAGAGAGAGAGAGAGAGAGAGAGAGAGAGGGGTAGAGAGGGAGAAAGAGAGAGAGAAATTGAAGAGAGAGAGAGAGAGAGAGAGAGAGAGAGAGAGAGAGAGAGAGAGAGAGAGAGAGAGAGAGAGAGAGAGAGAGAGAGAAATAGAGAAATAGAAATTTAGACATGGCAGGTAGATAGCGAGGTAGACCCACAGAGGTAGGTAGGTAGATATATAGACTGATAGGTATATAGATAAAGATACCGTGGCAGGTAGATAAGGAGGTAGAAAGACAGCTATATAAACATATAGATACACAGGTAAATAGAAAGATAAATAGGCAGGTACAGGTAGAGAAAAAGATAGGTAGACAAATACATATTAAATTTTTCTGGAGTACCAGGTACCATTAAACTTGTGGAAAAAAACATGACAGTGTCTTCCATTAAGGAGCTAACATATCACAAGGGGATAAAACACAAATGGCAGTGGAAAGAGGGATCAGTAAGGGAATGGTACAGACATACATACAGAACATGGTATGAAGATGGTGGAGAAGTGTCACGGAGGCTTAATCCCCAGTAAGATAAAATGAAAACTCACCTTTCAGAACTGGAGACCCAGAAATAGTTTAAAGCTGGGGACCCAGAATAGGAGTCCAAGTTTGGAGTTTGGGGAAATGCTGATGCTCAAAGTACAGGCAAATGAATAGAAAATACAGATTTATCAAATCTATTCAATTTGATAGCTGAGGAAACATTCAGGATGGTGGGCCTGAGGTGAATCTTATAATTCTTAGTGAATCAAATAATCAACAAGCATTTATTTTCCTTTTTTTCCCCCTCAGCTGGTAATAACTTTCCTTCTAAAGTAACTTTGTGCGGATTTTGCATCTTATATGCACTCGTGTATATACCTAGGTTTCCCATCATTAGAATGTAAGTTTCTTGAGGCAGGGATTGCTGTAGCTTTTTGTTTGTGTTGCTGTGTTTAGCACTCTGCCTGTCCTTTAATATAATATATAATATTGTGCTTGTTGATTGATGATTAATTAAGAGCCTACTGTGGACCAGGTCCTCTGTCAAGAATTGGAAATACAAAGATAAAAATGAAATAATCCCTGCCTTCAAGGTTCTTACATTCTATGAGACAAGGTGTGTGTGTGTGTGTGTGTGTGTGTGTGTATGTGTATAAATATATATGTATATATATGTTTGTTATATATATATTATGTGTATATAATATTATAATTATGTGTGTGTATATGTGTGTATGTGTGTGTGTGTATGTGTGTGTGTGTGTGTGTGTGTGTGTGTGAGAAGGTAATTGGGAGACTTCAGCTAACAAGCAATAGAACTGGGATTTGAACCTTCACTGTTTCCAAAGATAGTACCATTCTACAATAAAGTTAGGGGCAGAACAAAAATAACTTTGAGTCAGGAAGACTCATCTTCCTGCATTTAAATCCTATCTCAGACACTTATTAGATTTCTGACCCAGGAGAATTATTTAACTCAGTTTCCTCTTCTGTAAAATGAACTGAAGCAGGAAATGACAAACTACTCCATTATCTTTGCCAAGAAAACTTCAAATGGGGTCGTGAAGAGTCAGACATGTCTGAAAAATGACTAAACAACAACAATATACTATAGTCGCCTCTTTAAATCTTGTGTGGCTAGGTTATGAGGTTCTGGGACAGGAACTCTGGCACTAAATTCACTGGAAGATGTTTTATTGTATTTCTTTTTATATGTTGGCTTTATCCATTTCCTTAATCGCTGATAAAGCCTTTTGAAATTCCCTTGTGGCTTGAGTCTGCAAAAGGAATCTTGAGCTGTTCCAATTGTTTCAATCATATCTTTGTGACCCTATTTGGGGTCTTCTTGGCAATAATATTGGAGTGGTTTGCCATTTCTTTCTCCAAATCAAGGCAAAGTTAAATAAATGACTTATCCATGCTGGATTCTAATTCAGGACTTCCTGCCTCCAGATTGGGTGTTCAATCCATTGTGCCACCTGACTGCCTTGAAATCTTAAGTGTCCCTGAGGAAAAGTGAAAGTGAGAGAGAAAGGGAGAACAGAGGGAGAACTGAGCTTGATATCTTGAAGTTATGGAGAGAGCTTCAAGACATCTTGGTGAGATTCAGGAGCTAAAGTTCTTTGTTCTTTTAGGCTTAGAACTGGCAGACTTATTTTTTCTTGTCAATTGCTAATGAGATGACTCCTTTTCCTTCTGGCTCTTTCCCAGGACCGTTCCTGTAGGTGTCTTGAAGGTCCATCTCAGCCTAGGATATCCTAAGTCTGTTGCTAGTCTAAGGAGGCAGGATGGAGGAAGGGTGGAGTTGGAGATTTTAAGAGCCATAGGAATTCCTGGATTCTGATTCCCAGTACTTTGGGAAGATTAAAAAGGGATACCAGGATAGTAGCACAAATTTCCATGACATGTTTCTCCCTCTGCATTCTATAACATATTTATGCTGGGAAAGTTGAGTTAAAATACACATTTAGGGCCACCTCAAAGAGTGAAAGAAGTCATATGATCATAAGATTCTAGATTTCAAGTCAGAAGGTATACTCCTACGGATGTGACTTTAGATCTTTAACCTTTCTGGACCTCAGTTCCCTATTTAAAAATTGATGTTAGAAGGATTGAAAACATAGCCAGAACATTTAAAATATAACTGGAAAATATTTGGCAATGAAAATGAAAGGACAACAAAGCATAAATACTATCAATATTTTTATCAATATTGTACTTTCTAATTAATAATGGCTTTCTAAGTCAATATATTACCTGCAGGAATCCTTCTGTCTGTATGATTTAGTAACTTGTTTTTATTTCAGCATGGCTCTAGTGTATTAAAAGAACTTTGGTTCTAAAATGATACTCCAATGGTCTCATCTAACCCTTCTATTTTAAAAATTGGGAAACTGAGGCCCAGAAAGATTAAAGGACTTTCCCAGTGTCATACAAGGAATCTTTTAAAACAAATTTATTTATTTAAAACTAAATGTAAAATAAGAAAAAAAAACAAAATAGAAAAAGAAAGAAAAAAGGAAAAAAATTTAAAAAGATAAAGAAAAACAAAATTAAATATTGTTATTTTCCCAGAAGAACACCAAAGAGGATTCAAAATATCAAACCAAGCATATATAATAATAGAAGAGATTTAATTGATGCTTATCCATCTTTCTTTGCTTCCTCATACAAGAAATTTTGATGAAAACTGGCTTTGTTTTGGTGATGGTATCAATTTATAATAATGGTTCAAATTTGTCTAGGATTCTCAGTTTACCAAAGAGCCTACCAGAGAGCCTTCACCTAATGATCTTATTGGATCCTTAGAACTGCCCTGTAAAGTTGATACTATAGGTATTTAGAAACTTTTCTGACTTTTACCAGAAGCAAAAACTGTATATGCTGTAGAAGTCATTTAGAGATGGTGGAGCAGGTGACATTTGTTTGCTTTTAATCTTCATGTTTTCATCTATTTCCCAGTGTTTTATCCATCCTTCTTTTATTCATAATTGGGTATAAGTAACTAAATGGTCAATTTAATTCAGCATATATTGAGTGGGCCCCAAATAGAGATAAGGCTCTGTAAGGAATATAATGAAAAATATACAATTCCCCACTCTGGAGGGAGTAATTCCATTTTAATAAATCAGCATTTATATAATAGTTTCTAAGATTTATAAATTTTTGAATATTACTTAATATGAACCTCACAACAACCCTGTGAGGACATTATTATTCTGATTTTAAAATCAGTAATATGAGGCTCATTAAGTATCAATGTTGGAAGCTGAATCTAAATCTTCCTGACTCTTTGTAAACTCCATATACTTAATAAATTCTTGCTGGATTGGGTTATTGGATAACCATTGCATGACACTGCTCCTCAGGCTAATAGAAGTGTGTGTGAAGAGATAAGGACTTATTAAGCACTTACTGTGCACTATGCTAAGTACTTTGCAAATATTATCTTGTTTGGTCTTCTCAATTAGATTCTAATTATGATTTTCATTTTACAGTTGCAGAAACTGAGGCAGATAGAGCTTAAGTGACTTATCCAGGGTCACTCAGTTTGTAAGTATTTGAGCCCAAATTTGAATTCAGATCTTCCTGACTCTGGATCCAGTGCTCTAACCATTATACCACTCACTTGCTTAGATGTAGCAGGAGAGACAGCCATGAATATAAGTAATTCTGATATGAAGTGGGATGCTAAATGCAATGAGATATAAAAATATTGCTGGAATTGGAGAGGATCACCTCTACCTGGCTGGGATAGGGATAAAGAGTCAAGGAAAGCTTCATGGTGGAGGAAGAAAGGTCAGGAGCTAGGGAATGTTAGAAAACTGCTGAACTAGTCCAGTTTAACAAGCTGCTAGGATTCATGAAGGGGAGTATCCAGAAGTCAGACCAGACTGGGGTGCGATTTTAGACCACATGCAGATTTGTCCCTTGAGCAAGGACTTGGACAGAAGGAACAGAATTTTAGTCATTAGTTTACTAGGTATGGGCCTTCCTGATACCTTGCTACCAGGTATGTATTTGGCCTACTTAAAATCAAGGGTGCTACCCCTTATTCAGAGCCCAGATGGATGGTGGGTCTTGCACATTGATGCACTAGAGAGTGGGGTCATATCCTTTGTGAGGTTCGGACCCTCATCCCTTTGGTATTTAGTGAAATAAAATAAGCTCCTTCCCCCACCTTATCTTGGTTCCCCCTTCCTTGTCCTTCTCTTTTCACTTCTTATAAGAATACTTCTGCCTGTAAGTATATATAGGCCTGTCCCACTTTAAGAAACAGTATCTACAAATATTGGAACTCACCTAAGAGATAAATTAATGGTGATTCACATTGCAGGAGGTTATTCCCTTAACAAAAAGATTCCCCTGCAGGGTTCCTTTAAATAACAGCTCCCTTCCTTTATTTAAAACAGGAATCAATCTGCAGAAATTAACTTTGCACAGAACCTTCTAAAAGCACAATCATTGGGTGAGATGCATTTCTATGGACATCAAAAGTCCTGCCCTTGGAACTTGGAGACAGCCTTTCCTATGGGTCTAAGGCAGCAACTACTATGCTCCATATGTCTCCACACATGACAACAGATAGATAGGGACAGAAGAAGTTTCAATCCAATTAGAGAGGTAGTGGTCTACCTCCCCCCACTTTTCTTAAACTCAAATTGAAATTCAACTATGGTGTAGTACACAAATGAGTGGATTTGCTGACAAAAACCTGAATTCAAATCCCGGCTCTGATACTGCTTGTATGCTTGTGATCAGCTATTTAATCTCTCGGAACCTCAGTTTCCTCATATTGTAAAAAAAAGGGAAGAAATTACACCTGTTCTGTTTTTCCTCCCCCATAAGATTGTTGTGAAGGGAGGGCTTTGCCAATATTAAGGCTCTAAAGAAATATTAGCTTCTGTTACTTCTAGCCTAATAGGTAGGAAGAGGAAATGCAATAATGTTTGTGAAGAATAGAAAAAAATATATAATTGTGTTAAAATTTAAATTTAAAAAGTTTTTTAATAATAGATTTTTTATTTTCAAAATACATGCAAAGATAGTTTTCAACATTCACCCTTGCAAAACTGTATGTTCCAAATTTTTCTCCATTCTTCCCACCTTTCTCCTAGCAAGTAATCCAATTGTGCAATTCTTCTATATATTTTTCTACAAATATTATGCTACACGGGAAAAATCAGGTCAAAAAGGAAAAAAAAAGAGAAAGAAAACAAAATTCAAGCAAACAACAAAAAAGATGAAAATGCTATATTGTGTGTGATCCACACTCCCTTCCCACACTCCTTTCTCTGGGTGCAAATGGCTCTCTCCATCACAAGACCATTGGAACTGGCCTGAATCACTTTATTGTTGAAAAGAGTCATGTTCATCAGAACTGATTATTGTATAATCTTGTTGCTGTGTACAATGTTCTCTTGGTTCTACTCAGTTCACACAGCATCAGTTCATGTAAGTCTCTCCAGGCCTTTCTGATATCATCCTGCTGAGTGAAAAAAAGATAATCTTTATGAAGAATCACCCCCTTATAAGCTATTATGGCTTTTAAGAAAAACAAAGGGTGAAATCCTTAGTAGAAACAACACTGGGGAGGGAGTTAAGGAACTGAACGTCTAAGCTGGGTTCTGTTATTAGGTAAGTGACTCACTTTGTTTCCCTGTGGCCATGGTTTCCTCATATCTACAAAATGGGGATAATGATATTTCAATGAATCATTAGGCTTGTGTCACTGGGGCTTTGTACCAGGATATGGAGGGCGACTTACACCTGAAGGGTGGGGCATTCTGTCTTGCTGCATCAGTTTTATGGTTGATTATATAATTTTTAGCTGGCCTCCCTAGTTGGTGCAACCATTTCTGTAAATGGGCTTTGGGAAACCATCCCCAGAAGGGTATCATGGTACCATCTTTTCTCCTAGGTCATACCTTCTCCCTCGACTCTGTGTTCTTTTCCATCTTCTTCTTCTCCTCTATCATCTCTTACAATTATCCCACTGTATGAACCTTCTTCTTCTTGGGAGCTGGGGTACAGGGAAGTTAGAAATGAGCCATGATATGGGGGACTCAAGACAGAATCTGAGGGAGAGTTCCTACTTGTCCCAGCTTGACTGTACTTGATACAGATAGCCTACTATTCACACTTCCCATCCCCTTCTCCACAACAGCATCACTATTAAATTTGTCCTGGGTGCCAGAATGCCTAGGGACAGTTTTCTCTATCTCCTTCATGGGGGTGTAAGGATGAAAGGCAGAATTGGGAAGAGTTGAGTTTTTGAATCCTTCCTTAGATACTCCATTAGCTCTTTTATAATGGGGAAGTCCCTCAACCTATTTGAGCCTCAGTTTCTCTATGTGTAAAATGAGGTTAAACTCAATCTCTAAGATCCCCTCTGATGCTGAAATCCACAAGCCTATTATCCTATGATTTCATTCAAATATGAGGTATTCAATTATTACTTTGGGTCCTTACAAAAAAAGAATTCATAGGACAAAAAAAAAATTAAGTTTCAGAAAAGGTCCTTGTCACTTTCTTGTTTTTGTGTTAGTGCTAGTGTCAGTAATCCTTCTGGCCAGTAGCTTTTCCAACCTATTTGAGATAGAATCCTGGAGGTCATCTCTGACTCCACATGACTCTGTCCGTCAAGCAAACTGTTGTCTTAGGAAACCGAGCTGAGAGGTGAATGATCTTTCCCACTCTGGTCTTTTCTCTGTTCTCACATTGTTCTCACCAAATTTTCAGAGCAATTTGCAATCTCCAGATGATGATATAAACATAAGTGGAGTTTTTTTTTTTTTTTTTTGATTCTTCAGAGGAATTTCTATCCCAGAATATAACCAAGACAAAGTCAAAGTCTCATAAGCTGAGGGGACGGAATCAAGTTTATATTTTAATATTGGTAAAATGATGCAGTAGATAGAATACTGGTCCCTGAATCAGAAAGACTCATCTTCATAAATTCAAATCTGGCCTCAGACACTTATTAGCTATGTGACCCAGGACAAGTCCCTTTACTCTGTTACCTCAGCTTCCTCATGTGCAAAATTAGTTGGAGAAGGAACCATGCTCATTTCTCTGCCAAGAGAACCCTTAATAGGGTCACAAAGAGTTATACATGATTGAAAAAATTACTGAATAACAAAAACCTGCTTTGGTAAGTGGGAAGATCACTGAACTGAAAACCAAAAGAACTGGGTTGTACTCTTAGCCTTGGCACCACCTAGGCAAGTCTCTTCAGTTTGCTGGGGCAGTTTTCTCATTTGTTAATGAAGGGATTAGACTAGATGATTTTTCATGTCTATTCTGGCTCTCATGTTGTTGAATTCAGTGACTCCTTTTCCAGAGTGTACTAGATGGTGGACTAATGACAGCAGTTCCCATCAGTCTCCATAGCAATAGTTACGCATGAGCAATCAAAGATAAGAGCCTCCGGAAAAATGGAGAAATGTTCCATTCCTTAAAGTCTGAAGGTCTCATGGAACTTAATATGAAAGGAAAAGAAACAGGTGAATAGAGAGGATCTGATGAGCTCTTTGCATTTAGGGAAAGGGGAAGATGGACAAAGGGGAAATAATCAAAATCGATAAACATTTATAAAGCACCTATTATGTGTCAGCATTGTGCTAAGTGCTAGGAATACTAAAACAAACAGAAGGCAGTCCCTTAAGGAACTCACAATTTAATAACTAATAATAGTGATAATAATGATGAGAGCTCACATTTAGAGAACACTTTATGGTTACAAAGTGTTATGATGTATGTTATCTTATTTGATTCTCGCAACAATACTGTACAGTAATCAGAGCAGAGACGACAATCTCCATTTTGAAGATTAGAAAATTGAGAATCAGGAAAGTGCTATGATTTACCAAAAGCTACAGACATCATGTGTTGGAACTGAATTAGGAATCACAGGATATTAGAACTAGAAGATGACACCTTAGAGGTCATTTGCCAGTCGTCTTAGTTTATAAAACAAGAAATCAAGATTCCCAGTGCAATAAAGTGATTTGGTCAAAATTACATCACTGGAAGAAGGGGCCATGTAGGAGCCTTGATTCCTGATCCAGTGTTTACCCAATACCACCATGACCATGAATGAAAAGCACATGGTGATAAGAGCTTCTGGCATTCCAAGGCAAGATTAAGGGCTATGTTTTTGGCAATGCACAGTGAAGTTATTGTCAATATGTTAACGTGTCTCCAGCAGTGCTACTAAGTTTCACCTGATGGTTTTTCTTCTGAGGCTTATGTATTTAATTCATACTCCTAATTTGCTGCTAATGAAAGGCACTAATAGATAGCACTAATAGCCACTCTTTAGGGAAAGTCTGTGTTACTTGAATAGTTTATGCTTGAATAGTTATTGGGATATGTTGAGAAACCTGAGTTGAGTTGGGCAACGTTGAGTAAGTGCAAGGTTCTCAACGATTACCAGAGTGTCTGGGACTCTCCCTTCTATTACAAAGTTGCAGCATCTTGTCTAGGAGTTTGTGGATTTGGGGATATACCCAATCAGAATTTAGATTCAAGTTCCTATTCACTGGCTAACCTCATCTCCTTCTGAATACACTGTATTTATATGAGTAATAGTCACATAACTTTAACATAATGGTATTGTTTTCCTGTGGAAGCAGACACACTTGCTGGAATGCTATATGTGTAGCAAGGGACTGTTGTGTGTGGCTCACAGGGCGGCAAAAATAGACATCTCTTTCCCTTACCCTCTTCCAAGGGAGACTTTAATTCCTGCCAGGAGAAGAAGCAGGAAGTTGGGGCCAGAGGCTGGCTGCAACATTAGTGTCTTTAAAGAGGTGGGAATTTTATGTATCTGCTACATGAAATATTATTAGTCAAAGGGATATAATTTTAGGTTCAAGCTAAACTCTTAATCACCATTTCTAAAATGGGGAAAAAAATCTCAAGTTTTAACCCAAGGTATGTCTCCCTTCTGACCAAATGCCAGTTCCATAATGAAGATGCACAGCAAGCAGCAAACAAATGCATTTATCTAAGTTAATAACAAAAAAGAAATTAGAGAAAATGCACATAGGGATATATCTAATATATGTATATATATAAACACACATATATGTCTATGCATGTATAGACAAGCATATATACTAGATGAAACACAATGTAAATGAGTTCTTCTATTAGGAGGAAGGTAACTCAGCTCAATAGAGAATTCCACATCTCACCCAAGGGAATATTTCCTGAAGTCTCTAGTGTAGCAGGTTAGGGAGAAGAACCTGATTAAAGTTCTATATGTCGGCTTCTTCCCAGTTTTTCTTCATTTATGGTTTTGAAGAGAGATTAGACTCTTGAGAATCTTTTCTCCTGATGCTAGTAGCCAGAAGATGAACCCAAAGAGACTCATGAGATCAACTTCTTTCCTTCTTGAACCAACTCTGCCTTTACTCCTCACACAGGCTCCTGGGATTGAAATCCACCTGTGAGAAAGCGTTTCATAATAATGGACTTTGGGACTTGGGTTACATACATAATATTTTTCTTAGAATAGAATCAATGAGCACATATATGGTACTTAGTAACCAGAGATATAATGCATGATAAAAAAAAAACAGGTAAAATAACTATCAAGCTTGTCATTCCCCTAAACACTTGAAGTACCCACTGGTTTTATGAATTCCAGGTAATGTGCAGTTTTAGTTCTCCCTTGAATAGGTAGATGAAGGCAATAACAAGGTTCCCAAGGACATTTGATTCACTGTCCTTTGGGGTTAGCATCAGACACAGCTGATGTTTAGTTTTTTAGTTTTTTTAGTTCGAATTAGTTTTTTGATTCACTTATGTCATGGAAGCTAGAACGTGGAATCTTGTTCAAATAGCTAATCTACCAGGGAGGGTGGTGAAGTGATACAGTGGATAAAAGGCTAGGCCCAGAGTCAGGAAGATCTGAGTTCAAATACAGCCTCAGATATTTATTAGCTGTGTGACACTAGGCAAGCCACTTAACTCTGTTTACCTCAGTTTCCTCATCTGTAAAATGAGCTGGAAGGCAAAAAAGGCAAACTATTTTAGTATCTTTGTCAAGAAAACCCCAAATGGGGTCATGGAAAAACAGGGACCAATTACTGTCTTGATTTCACTATGATTGCCACAGGAGTTTTTGGCTTTTTTCATATCCAAACTGGGTTGGTTAGACCCTCCTTAAGCAAACTGGTAGCCTTCTACTTCTGGGGATATTAATGCCAAGCAGTGGCAACAATTAATTTTCATAACCCTCTGCAGCTCAGAACTCCTGAGCACAAGAGATCAGTAATGTCAGCCTCTGGGGTTACAGGTGAGTACCAGCCCCTAACCTTAGCTTTTTGGTGTTTTTTGATTCCCAAGAGCAATGGTACTTTCAACATTACACATGGACCAGAGTGCTTGTCATTTGGTCTACCTCTGCCAAAATTAATATATTATATATGCAAGTGGGCTCTTAATAAAGAATAATAATAAATCACATTTGTTTAACATTCAAGATTTACAAATCACTTTCTTCCCAATACCTATCAGGAGATAAGTAATACATAGTTTATTATTATCATCTTGCAAAGGAGGAAACTGAGACTTAGAGGCTTCAAGGATAAATACCTATTAAGTGTTAGATATGAGATTCCAATCAGTTCTAAAATGCCTCATTTTATATATTTTTCAATAAAGCAGACTGATTCTTCAACATGTGCTGAAATCCAACAATTATTAAATGTCAGCTAGTGTAAGATGTCATGGTATTGTGGATAGATCATCTGTTCTCCATCTAGAAGACCTGGGTTTGAATCTCACCATTGAAACATATTAGTTGCACGATCATGGACTAATCAATTAATCCAGTAATGTCTGAGGATCTCTCTAAGAGTGTAAGTTTCAGTTGGCTTGTTGATCTTCCCCAGTGGAAGCAGTTTTCACTCTAGAAGTTCCCCAGACCGATGAAATTCCAGATCTCCATTAAAAAAAGTCAAATGTTAAGTCTGAGATAACAAATATGATCAATATTCTGTAAAATGGGGATAGTATTTCTTGAGTTACCAGCTCTGCAGGATTGCTGTGAAGCTCTTAGTGAGGTTATATAAATATCAGCTTTCAGTATTTTAACCTTAAATGGAGGAAACTGAGTGGAGAGGCCAGAAATTTGCTTGTTCAAGAAGGTACTTAAAAATAACAAAAATACTTCACGTGCATTCTCAACTGTACCAAAGTCCCATCATTGCTGGTGACACAACCAAGACTCAAACCCATGACTTCCCAACTCCAGAAATATGTGAATTGGGCATAGAAGGAAAGGGAGCAGTTAAAGATTTGTAAAATGAGATGAGCATCCATAGAAACAACTTAGAACTTGGAACTCAACAGTTTTGAAGGCCTGACAATCTTTCTACGAGAGTTACATTTTCTTCCCAGCATTTCTCAGTCTTGTCCCAGATGACCAGTTGTGGCAGCTTCCAGGAAGAGAATAATGCTATAAGAGCACCAATATCAGGAGAGGTCATCTCCAGCTAGACCTTGGGGAATAGTTTTAAAAAAAAAAAACAACCAAAAAAAAAAAAAACCATGAAACTCTTTGGGTTTCTATTTTTCTCTTTGGAAGGAATGTGTTACTTCCCCCCTCTCCCCTCCCTTAACTGTTTTTCTTCCCGGAGAAGGCCACAGTCTAAGAGTGTAAGTGTTTGTGTATTTGGCACAAGCTAACCGCTGTGGAGCAACAGAAGGCCCTGGGGGGCACAAATCAGGAGATTTTTGGTGGCTGATACACTATTTTAAACTCAGACTTCAAATCCCTTCCCTTCCCTTTCCCAATAGTCACTTGGTCAGAGGAAAAGGAAAGCGGGGGTTGGAGACAGGGAAGGCCTCTGTGATGGTGGCTTATTCATTCAAACTGGGTGGAAATTCCCATTCTCTCATCTGTCTCCACCCCCTGCAGACTCTTAACAGCAGGACCAAGACTGCCCAGCTGCCAAACTGGGTGAGTCAGGCTTCTCTGCTAGTTGGAAAAATGTCTGGCTTATTTTCATAATTCTTAAATATTTCAAGGATCTATGATTTCAATCATTGGGGACACTCCCTCCATTGATTCAGTCCTATCAAGGGAATTAGTTTTTGAAAGTCTATATGGCAGCAAGACCAACTATTTGTTGACTGACAGATGGTGAGTTTTCCCAGACTTACAGCAAAAATGTAAAATAGTCTTTTAGGGACTGGACTTATCAGAAGATCATATCAGAAGATCTGAAAGGGATCTCATAGGCTCCCTTTTTACAATTAAAGAGAATGAGAAGTAACTTGTCTAGATACTAAAATCAGAATTTGAACCCAGACCCCAGATTCAAACAGCTTTTTTCATCATACTTGGTATTAAGCAAAATCCAAAGCTTTAGCTCTGCTGGCTTAATCTTGAGAACCTAGCCCCTTCCCCTACCACCATGAAGCAGGACTTTAACAATCCTATGAAAGAGAAGATATTACATTTCATATCCTTGATTAATACATGTTTGTGGGTATCATGTCACTGAATCCATGCATTAATAGACCCGTGTGATAGGCAGTGTATGCATGTATCAGAGAATCAAAAGAGAACATAAAGGTCATCCATCTAATCCAGTGTTTTTTCACCCAAGGTAATAGCGAGGACTGGTAAAATATCAGTTACCTACTCCAGATCCATCCAACCCTCTGGAGTCTTGTCATAGGTTTGGGAGGCTGGGACTGGAAAAGGGGAGAGGGAGAAAGATGAGGATGAGGGTGAGAATCAGAGGATGTGGAAGGGAACATGAAGAAGTTGCAAATTTATAGTTTGGGGGCAGCTAGATGTGCAGTGGTTAGAGCACTAGCCCTGGACTCAGGAGGACCTGAGTTCAAATACCATCCCAGACACTTGCCAACACTTGACAAATCACTTAACCCCAATTGCTGCAAAAAATAAATAAATAAGCAAATGAATGAATGAATAAATAAATAAACAAATACAAATACAAATAAATAAGGAGTACTTTGTAAAGAGTACATTCTGGTGCTGGGATGGATCAAGGAAAAGTCTGAAAGGAGCTTTGGATGTGGAATGAGGAGACATGGATTTAAATTCCAGTTCTGATTTGTATTAGTGATGTGACTAGAAGTGACCTTGTTTTGCATGTGTACATGGAGATAGGTAATCCTTGTACAAGCAAGATCATTGAGTGTTTATGAAGAAAGTATTATAAACCTTTAAATGTTAAAGAAATTTAATCAATTATTATTGATAAGAATTATTTTTAAATGTGAAGAACATTAACAACAACAAAGAAGTATCCATTTTTTAGACCAGTAAAAATTTGCTTGCCAGAAGTTAGGATACTCTGATTTTCTTCAGTCCCTTCATGAAAGCTGAACCCTGTCTATATCACCACTGATAATGGTCATTTAGTCTTTACTTGGATGCCTCTAATGAATGGAAAGTCTCTATTTTCCACACTAGGAAACTAAGATATGAAGTGACTTGCTGAAAGTCACAAAGATAGGACTAGATCTTAGATTTCCCAATTTTCAGCTCATTTGTTCTGTTAATCAATAAATACTCTTTCCATTGCAATCTGTTGCCTCCTGTGAACTATGAACTAATTTTAATGATCAGTGATTACAGTCTCTCATAAAGGACAAAGGCTGGTTCTGGAGTCTCCATCTACAAGTTACATCAGGTCAAGGTTGGGGGACCCCATCTTAGTCTCTGTCACCTGTTCATTCTGCCTACATAGCCCATGGAGCAAGTTAGACAGACTCTTAAAGAAAAGAGCGGCCTTCCTTGGAAGACGTCAAGTAAAGATTGGGTGCTGAATTTTTAGGTTTCCTATGGGGCAAAGATATCAAACGCATAGGGCCACTGAAACAGATTAAAATGCCATTGGGAAAT
>NC_133620.1:71466699-71496699 GCF_048593235.1 Sminthopsis crassicaudata | reverse complement strand
CCAATGATCCTGTGATGAAGAGAGGACTGTAGGAACTGAATGTGGACCACAACATAACATTCTCACTTTTTTTGATGTTGTTTGCTTGCAATTTTTTTCTTACTCATTTTCTTTCCTTTTTGATCTGATTTTTCTTGTGCAAACAGAGAATTGTATAAATTATGTTCATACATAAAAAAAAGAATCTAAATAAGTTGTGGTATATGATTGTGATAGAATATTACTGTGCCACAAGGAATGAGAGCTTGACAATCTTAGAGAAACATGGTTAGACTTGCATGAAATAATGAAAAGCAAAATGAGCAGAATCAAGATAATATTGTACACAGTAAGAGCAATATTCCTTTAGGAATAACTTTGAGCAAATAAGTCATTCTGACTTATAAATATCCAAATTAACTGCAAAGAACATATGAAGGAAGACACTATCTGCCTTGAAAGAACTGATAAACAGATGCAGGGCTAGAATGATTTGACATATATGTATGAATATATATATATATGATTTTTGTAACTTTTGTAAAAATGATAAACCATCTTTAGTGGCAAGGGGGTGAGAGGGTGGAGGGAAGAAAAAAAGGAAAAAATAGAAGAAATTTACATGATAACTTTATTATATATTTTAAAGGAATAATAAGTTGTACACAATAGATTTGCAGTTTCATATGCAATCATTTTTTATTATAGAAATGCTTGCTTTATTCCTTGTTAGAAATTAAATGAATAAAAATAAAAATACCCATTCCTAGAATTTTTGAATAAGTGCATGAATGAAAAAACATTTATTAAGCAATTACTATGTGATAAACAGTTTATTAAGTGCTAGAGATATGTTTTAAAAAATCAACAGTTCCTTATCAGAAGGAGTTCACACTCTAATGGGGGGGGACTACAGAATATAAAACATTGGTTGCAAGGCAGATGGAAAAACTCAGAAATCCTAAAGATGCAGGAGTAGGGCCTTTCCATGTACATAACTATTTATATAATCTAAGGGCTCCTTTAAGATGAGCCCATGTCATCCAAGCTCTGAGAGCAGTCAACCATCCTGCATGTGTGTGGAGCCCTACTCCCTCCTCCTCCCGTGCTAAGAAGACCATGAAGCTGTAGCTTGATGTTAAAAACCATCTGAGGGAAAAATACTCACATCTTGTCCCTGCCGTGGGAGAGAGGAAAATTGGTATGATGAGAGGCAATGGTAAAACTGATGAGGGTCCACTGCACCTAGTGTTCCAGAACACAATAATCAAAGAGAAAAATAACCTGCTAACTCCCTGGGATTATTCTTATGGGGAGGGAAGAGCCAAGTGGCTCTCTCATTCAGCAACAGTCTGGGGGTGGGGTGGGAGGATGCAAATTAAAAACCCAGTTCAATTGAACAAGCATTTATATAGTGCCTACTGTGTGCTTGATACTGATAGGAATAAAAGCAGAAGTCTCTGCTCTGAAAGAATTACACTAGACTGGTAAAGGGAAGAGGGAGTAGATGGGACGAAATGTGACGAAATGTGCATGGACATTATTGGATGAGTTAGAAATAAAATATCTGAAAGTAATTTGTAGAGTGAAGCAGTCCTCAGCACTGCCTATTTTACTTTTATTTATGGCCAAATCTGCTTCTTTGTCCCAATAGAGTTTCAGTTTTGACGATGCCCTTTTTGTTTGGACCACTTTCCCACCCAGTTTTACAGTTATTAAACCTCTCATGACTCCTAATACTTCAAGTCTAACTCCTGCTCTTGACTTTCAAAGGCCTCCTCGATCTGCTTCTGCTTTTCTCCTGCATTTCCCTTCTGCCAAAGACTTGCTGGTTCCCTCTCCATCCTTTCATTTTTATCCTCCTTATTTTATTCAGGAGGAGCCTTTCCAATAAAAGTGCCCTTTCTGTCTACCCATCCCTCAAAGCCCAGTTTGCTTCCCTCCTCTTCATGAAGATTTTTCCACACTTCCTCTCCTGTGATCTCCTTTGTATCAATATAATACTATTTAGTACTTTCCTCCTTCCCTTCCTAGTTTATCAGGGAAGGTTGATTGTGTTTTCCTATATATATATATATTGGAAGCTCCTTGTAGCCAGGGATCCTTTTGTATTCCCCACATAGTGGATTCATAATAATTTTGGGTCCAAACTTATGATTTCATTGGAATGGGGGATCTTCCAACATGAAAAACTCTGAAATGATGATCTTATCATTTTTCTGTATTTATTCTTTGAGATACAAAAAAATTAAGTGACATACAGTGTCCAGTACATGTCAGAAAAGGGATTTGGATCTAGGTTGACTCTAAGGATAACTCTCTTTATCTATTATTATTTACTGTATTTTATACTGTAAAATACATATTACTGGTTGATTAACTTTTAATCACCTTCTCCTCCTGTACACTGTCTTCTCTCTGTTTCTATTATGCTAGTCTCTCATTTTTTTTCTTCTACTTACCTAAACATGAAAGGTAGCTAAGTGGTGTCACAAATGGACTCTTGGTATTGAAGTCAAGGAGACTTGAGTTAAATTGTGCAACTTTAACTTGAGTTAAATCACCAACTAACTTGGGTGCTCCTGAGCAAATCACTTAATCTGAATGTCTTAGTTTTCTTATTGGTAAAATGGGGATTGCCATAGCACCTGTCTACCAGGGTCGCTCTGAGGATCAAATGAAATAATATTTTTTAAAGTGCTTAGCTCCATGCTTGGCACAGAGTAGGCACTTATATAAATGTTTATTCCTTCTCTGACAATTTGAATTGTTGGTGAAATCCATCAGGGAAGAGCAATAGTCAAATGAGAGACCCAGAAAACATTTTTTGGTTTTGACGTGCAAACATTTGGTTTTGGAGTTATCAGCAAAGGTGGTGCTGGAGGCAGAAAGGAGGAATGAGGAGTTCGTTTTCTCTGGGAAGATGAGGGAAGCCATTTGGCCAGTGCATTGCCCACTAGGAGAAAAGTGAAAACTTCACTTTGACTTTGTCTCAGTCTAGTTTCCAGATCTTAGATGGGATCATCTCATCCTTTGTACCATTTCTTCATCTAAAGAGAGAACAGCTCAGCTAGAGCCATGTGGCTTTGGGGAGAGCTGGGTCATTTTTGTTAAAGTTGTTGTACTTCATGGGTGGTTTACTGGTCATCAGGACACATGTGGAGGAGTTCTTTCTAAGAAAATGGGATCATTTGTAAACTTCAAAAAGTTTTTGCCTGGAAACTAAAGAGGTAACTATGGCAACAGAAAGGTTGAACTCAGAGAGAGCTCTTCACCTCCAAATCCCTGAGCTCTGTGTCCTTAGATTTATCTGATTTGTTCACTCATTTGCCAATTTGTATTTCTTTCTCTTGCTCTCTTTTACTCTAGTGGGAAGGAACAATAAGACTGTGGGTCCAGGAGATTTAGTTCCAGGTCCTGTCTTGTTGGATGTCTTAGGACAAATTAAATGCCTCTTTTCCTATCTGCAAAACTGGGATCTATCCTTTGTTCAACTTATAAGGGTAGAATGAGTATATATGTGTGTGTGTGTGTGTGTGTGTGTGTGTGTGTGTGTGTGTGTGTGTGTGTGCGTGCGCTCTCATCTGATTTTCTGAGGGCTTCAGAAGATTCTAGATTCATTCAAAGTGTTATATTCTCAAACCACTCCTAACCTAATTAATCTAGTTGGTTGGGTCATGGTGCTAATAAAAATGAGGATATAGGCTTGATCCTCATATAAGCTAGTTTATTTTACACAGAGGACAACTATCCCATGATAACAGGCTTTCCTATAACAAAGGAACTGCAGTCCTAATGCCATTGTACCAAATGTTTTATAAATGCACATCTTTGCTCCTTATTGAGAAGGAGAATGTGTGGATAATTTGTGGGGATAATGGAGGATATCATTCTTCCTTCCCTTTTTCCTTCCTTCTCTTCCTTCCTTCCTTCCTTCCTTCCTTCCTTCCTTCCTTCCTTCCTTCCTTCCTTCCTTCCTTCCTTCCTTCCTTCCTTCCTTCCTTCCTTCCTTCCTTCCTTCCTTCCTTCCTTCCTTCTTTCCTTCTTCCTTTCCTCCCTCTCTTCCTCCTTTCTTCTCTGTTTCTTTCTCTGCTTCTCTCTCCATGAATCTCTATCTCTATCTCACTCATCAGAACTCTTAGACCAAGAACTGCCATTTATACTCTTCTATATTTGATAGCTCTAGTTGTTTCAGAGGAATTTGAGGGAAAGCATTTCAGAAGGCATCAGAGGTTTACAAAGTAAGAAAGAGCTTTGTCTTGCCACTGTACCCTCAATAACTCTGGAGAAGAGAGAATGATGACTCCGAACAGGTCTGACTCAATCAAATTTAATTTGTGATCAAGTCAAGACATCACCTTTGTGATATCATTGGTCCTCTGGGACAGAACTGTTCCACAGGTCACAAGCCTAGGCAAGGGAATGACAGTCAATAGACATTTATTAATTGCCTATGTTCTAGGCACAAAGCTAAATAGTGGGGATACAAAAAAAGCAAAAGACACTCTCTGCCCTCAGGAGATTACAATTTAATGGAATCTGTTTTTAGAAAAGGAAACCTTTTCCTACATTTTGCTCTAATTATAACCAATCTTGAATTCCCATTTCTCCTTTTGCCTCTTTTCTTGATCTTTTTTCTCTCTCAAGTTCTAATTTCTATTTTGACCCTTTTCTCTTTTTGCTCTTTTCCTTCCCACTTTTCTTGCCCAGTTACTTCCTTTTGCTTAGCTGGTATAGTAAATAGAATTTTGGATTAGAAGTTAGAAAGACCTAAATTCAATTCCTTTCTCAGACACTGTTTAATCTTAGGCAAATCTTTTGACTTCTTTAAGCTTCAGTTTCCTCATCTGCAGAATGGGGATAATCATAGCCTCTCTCTTACATGGTTGTCTGTGAGGATCAGATTTGATAATGTTTGTAGAACATTTTGCAAACTTTACAATGCTGTGTAAATATTAACTGTTTGCTGCTGATTATTCCCTTTGGTTTTCCTCTCTCTCCAGGGGCAGTAAACATACAACAGAGTGGAGCAGGCAGTATCCAGAAAGGCCTATAATAATAAACTTGGGCTTACACTTTGCAATACAATATTCTCTTCTCTGCCTCCTAACTACCCCTCCATTAACTGAATAAAAACATTGTGCATTTACAAAGCACTACTGTTCCAAGGAACTAAAAATGTTCATTCCCCCCCCCCTTGTTGTCTCCTTTACCCTTATCCTTGTGTGACAGACATCCTTGTGTGATGGGGAACAGACGGATTCAGCCCTAGGGGGTACGAGTCTGAGTTTTGAGGGGGAGGGGACTGGACAGATTATTGGTCTTATTTTACAGATGACAAAACTAAGGGAATATTAGTGAGATACCTGACCAGTAACTGATCTGGGTTAAGGACCAGGTGGAAGTATCGGTGGGAGTAGGTAGAGTATTGCCCCACTAATCCTTGATTGGAATATTTGCAGATGGCAGGGTAGTGTGATAGAAAGACAGTAGCCTGAGACTCAGAGGACCTGCAATCTAGTCCAGGACTTGGCACATAGTAGGTGCTTAATACATGTTTGTTGATTGATTAGTCTCAATCTTGGGCAAGTTATTTTATTTCTGAGCTCCTGTTCCTTCACCTGTAAAATGAATGGAAAAGTTTAACTAGGTGATTCCTCAGGTCTCTTCCAGTTCTAACATTTATTTCATCAATCAACAAAGGTGTGAATCAGTTACTATATGCATCTGTACTAGATGTTGAGTATATACACAGATAGAAATGAATTTGGGCCCGTCTTCTAGGAGTTTATATACTATTAAGAACACAAAATATGCAAATATAAAGAAGCTACAAGGTAACTTTTTTTGGGGGGGATTGGTGTTGTGACAGCTAGGGAAAAGATTTCATGTAGAAGATAGTAGCAGACATTGGCTTGAAGATGGGAGATAGAATCACGCTGAGGAACAGCAAAAAAAAAAAGCCAGTTTGATCATAAAAGTGTGTAGAAGGGAGTTATGTTTAACAAGGCTGGAAAGGTAAGTTGGCTCCAGGTTATGAAGAATTAAAAAAAACAAAAACTAATAGATTTTATATTTGATCACTCGAGGGATCACTATTAGAGTTTATTGAGTAGGGGAGTCACATCCATCAAGGAGTCAATTCAATTCAATAACCGTCCAACAGGGCTATTTTTAGGCCTCCAGAGAGTAGAGTGAATTGTATTGGGCACAGAATTAACTGGGAGAAGCTGCTCCAGTCCTCGCCCTTGAAGTGTTTACAATGTCAGCCTTCCCAGAGAGCCAGGCTGAAGTGCTCCCATGAACACTCTGTCCACTCCACAATGCCGAACGATTTCCTGTATTTTAACAAATGATGGAGAGGCTCTTTCTTTCGAACTCTGCAGCTACCACAATCCCCAGTTCAGCCTGCCTCTGTGTCTGTCTCCCTCCCCTCCCGGACCCCTCCTTGGAAGATTTCATTCATAGGAGGGGGCCGTTCTGTGGGTCCCATTGTCCAGCCACGGGATGCGAATGTGATTTGCCAGTGATTGTCTGAGCCCCAGCTTCGGTTCCTCACCCCAGGGACACCCCCCCTTCCCCTCCACTCCCTTCTCCTTCCCGTTATTACTGCGGAGAGGCAATTTTCCTTTCACGTTGTCAGAGCCTGGCCGGGCGGCCCTTCCTATTGGTCAGAGCCCTACTGTCCCCCCCCACTATTTTTCCTTCTTCCCTCCTCCCCTCCCCCTCCTCTCCAGTGTTATAAAGCAGTGCCTTCTCGCCTGCAGCATCCAGTCAAGCAAACCCCAGTGTGCCGACGCGCTCCTCCTGCGGCTGCTACCACGAGTGGGGAAAAGGGTCGGAAGCTTGCTGCCATCCACTCCCCAGCCTGCTGCCCCGCGTCTGCCACCATGTGCCGGACTCTGTCTGCGTTCCCCAGCACCTGTCTGGAAAGGTAAGAGGCGGGTCTGCGGAGTTGGAATCGGCTCTTGCCTCCGCTTCAAATCGCCCAACTAATAGGAAAAAACACATGGGGTCTGTGGCAACTGCCCCCCGGGACCTCGGTCTCCAGTTCAACTTCATTTTTATGGGAGAGGAAAATCAATGGCAGAAAAGCGAAGGGACCGATCCCGGACCAAAGGGCACTGTCAGCTGCTCTGCAGGGAATGGACTCATCCCGCTGTCACTTCCCAGGGAAAGGGGGAGGGAGACCACACATGTAACCTTGTGGGTTCGGTGAGAACCGGACACACAGATGGGAGAGAACAGGACACCGCCTCTTGAGATCTTGTTAGATACTCCTAGGAGGAGAGAAGGATCCCAAGAGGTTTGGGAAGCTCTGGGGAGAGGGGCCGTGAGGGCGCAGAGCGGAGAGAAGGGCCCCTCCTGGGTTCTGGAGCTCCTCGGAGACGAGCTACTAGGCTCCCACTGAGAGAGCTAAAGCAGAAGCTGGTGGCTAGGCCAAGCCTTCAACTTTGCTGGGACGTTTAGTTTGTTTTCCCATGCGCTGGAATATAGCCCAAAGCAATCCTGCCCCTTCTGTTAGTTAGTTAGTTCTTCTGTTTCTGGGATAGGAGGGACAGGAGATAGGTAAGAGAAGAATTACATTCCCAGCCATCATCAGCAACTGGTACCATACTAGATCTCAGGGAGGAAATTCCAAAGAGATTCCTGTGTCTCCAGCTCTCCTGTAAGGGCTAGAAGTCGTGGAAGGGGAGGATAAGAAAAAAAGTTGGAAATGGGACAAAGAAGAATCTTACATTGTCCCCTGAATTAAGGAGATACACAGAAAGAAGTGCCTTGATGCAGAGAGGCGCAGGGATTTGTGTGACTTTAATATATAACTATATATATATATATACACATAAATATATATTATATTAATTATTGATTATATTAATATATTATTAATTAGTTATTATATTAATATATATTAAAGTTACACAAATCCCTGTGTATGCATGTGTATCTCTTTATAAAATTATATGTGTACACACACATACACATACATACTACAAAGTACTGGCCATGCTTGGTCAGGAAGAGTTGAGGTTCAAGTGTTATACCAACACATACTAGCCATGTAACCTCCTAGTCATTTACTCTTTCAGTGTTTCCAGAGAATTTTAAGTATTCTGAGGAGTTCTTTATTTTCATGGAGGAGGAAATTTCCTTACTGGGAGTTTTCTTTGACAGTGAATTCACAGATCTAGTTCTACTCCATTTCTCCTCCTCCCTTGAAATAAACTCCACAAATTATATACACAGACATATTTTTTGAAGCACTGAATAATTACAAAAGCAATTTCATAAACATGAATGTCAGAGATTAAAAGTTCTTCCTCTGATAACCTTAAACATTACTTTTTTTTTTTTTTTTTAACATTCATGACAGTAAAATGATTTTGGCAAAAACTGAGTTGACTCATCTCCAACAGCAGTCGAAGTTAATTTTATATAGGTTTTAAATAGTACCAGCAAAAAGATAAAGCTTTTCTTTTTTAGGTATCATAACCATTTCTTGCTAATATGTTAAGGAAAAACAAGCTTGTTGAGCTGAGATCCTCTTTCCCTGTCCCTTTGATAATAGTTGGATGTTTCCCTTTGTCTTCCAGGGCCAAAGAATTCAAGACCCGTCTTGGAATCTTCCTTCATAAATCTGAATTGGGGACGGAAAGTGGAAATGTCAGCAAGTTTGAGCGGGGCAGCAAACAAAGCAAAGAGAAGTAAGTATAGCTGGATATGAGTGATATTGCCCAGAGCTGTCTTTTTGGGAGGGAGAGTTAGCTTGGGGCAAACTAGAGTCTTGAATGGCAGTAAATGAAAAGAATGAGAATGAGAGAGAGAAGGAGAGAAAAGAAGCAACAAGCACATTAAAACATATTATGGCATATTCTTTCCTAAATTTTTCAATAGAACATATCACTAAAATCTTGTTTCTGACTGGTCACTGGCTATTTATTGTGTGATATACAAGATTGTAGATTATCAGCTAATAGAAGACCCATACTATATTAGCACAATCTTCCATTGAATGTATGTCTTGCATCTGTAGCCAGAATCAAGAAAAAGACCAAATATCTTGTGAAATTTAAAAATAATTCTACTTCTAGATGATTTCAAAATCACCTTTAGGATGTGTGTGTGTGTGTGTGTGTGTGTGTGTGTGTGTGTGTGTGTGTGTGTATGTGTGTAAAAGAGACTATAGAACTGGTTTTAGGAAATGGTGGCTCTTTCAGGTGGGAAAGAAATTAGGATGTCCCAGAATGAAGGTCTTTCCTTAGATTTCCAAATAAGCTCTAGGTTTTCCACTGGTCCAACCAGCCAGCTTATTCTTATTTAAATAATTTTGGTGATAAGATCAGGAAACTTTGCCTGGGATTCAATTTTAAAAAACCATTAGTTTTGTGCAAAGTACTAGGGTAGATACTATTGATATAAAAGCAAAACAGAAAAAAATTAATTTCTTACCTTAAAAAGCTTACATTCTCTCAGGACAGTTCTAAGAGCTATTATTGAGTGAGTCTATGAGGAATTGTGGCAGGAAATCCATTTTGTGGTGTTTAAAAAATATCTTGACTTCTTTTTCACAGATTAGTTCCAGAAGATGTGTTGGGATGGAAGGAGTCCTTTGATCATTTACTGAGTAGCAAAAGTAAGTTTGACCTCGTTTGTATTATGTGGGTATTTCAGACTCATTGTCTGGGTGTTGAAGTATTTAGAGCAATAGCAATGGGGGCAGACCATGACAAGAAGAAGCTATAGGGGATGATTTTTGTTCAGAATATCAAGAAAACAGCTCCAGCCTGCAGGAAATTACATGTAGTAATGATCTTGTTAACTATAGTTATTACCTCATTCCCCTTTTCTTACATTCCTCAATCTGACTTCCTCTCTCACTATTTTTCCCTTCTCTGCTGCAGGTGGGGTAGCCGCATTCCGGGCCTTCCTGAAGACTGAGTTCAGTGAGGAGAATCTGGAATTCTGGCTGGCCTGTGAGGAGTTCAAGAAAATCCAGTCACCTTCCAAGCTGGCTTCCAGGGCCCAAAGAATCTTTGATGAATTCATCTGCAGTGAAGCTCCGAAAGAGGTCAGTTAACAGAGATGGTCCCGAGGTCATGTACCTCTTGGCCTTGCCCCATATTTTCTGTTTTATGCAGACCTGGAATTGGTGACTTAATAGGACCTGGGTTTGAACAATTCAGGGAGGTGAAGTGGGAGAAGAAGGGGCTTTCTCTTCCTTCCCATCCTCTTTTCAAAAATAATATGCTTCCTTCCCTGGAGACAGAGAGAAAGCTCCTTTGCATATTGGCTGAGTGATTTAGGCTAGATTCCATAATCTTTATGATTATTGTCTCCAGCAACTGTCAAGTCAACAAGCATTTTTAAAATCCCCTACTGTGTGCTGGACTTTGTGCTAAGTTCTGATATTACCAAGAACAACAAACAAATGAGACCCTGCTTTTAAGGAATTCATAAATGACTATGTATAAACAAGACATATAAGGGATAAATTGGAATGATCTCATTGGGAAGACACTAGATTGGTGAGCACCAGAATAGATTTCTGCAGAAGGCGAGATTTTAGCTGGGACTTGATGGAAGTTAGAAAAACTCAAATTTTCCCCATCCAAGGACCAGCAGTCCATCCACTGCTCCACCTAGTGGCCTAAATTGAATTTTCTCTATATAGTGCTTTGTACATCTCAAATATCCATCCATTATGTATTCTCACAAGAGCCCTGTATGTCTAAATCTTTGTTTTAGAGATGTAGACAAAGCATAGAGAAGCTAGCAATAACAGCCCACTTTTGTATAGGTTACTATATGTTTGAGTTGTATTTCATTTAATCCTCACAGCATCTCTGTGAGGTAAGTTGGTTAGATATTTGCTCAGTTATGCTCAACTTTTTGTGATCCCGTTTGTGTCTTTTTGGGCAAAGATACTGGAACGGTTTGCCATTTCCTTCTTCGCAATATAAGTATTATTATTCCCAATTTACAGATGAGGAGATGAATGAGAGAGGTGAAGTAATTTGTTCACAGTGCATCATGCTCAGAGACTCAAAGTTCAGCTCTTTTGACTCTGCATGTAATATGGAGAATATAATGCATTAGGAAGCCTTGGATTCCAGTCCTATCTCTGATTTTAGGCCAGTAGTGAGCCTTACTTTGTTCATCTGTAAAAGCGAGATGATAACCATGGTACCTACCTCACAGCATTGTGAAGCTAAAATGAAATAATGTGTGTAAAGTACTTTGTGGACTATAAAATATGTATTAATTCCAGTTATTATTATTTTTTTTATCATGGAGTCTTCTGAATTCACAGAGCTTGTTAATGAAATGGGTTCTTATGTCTCCCAATGAGTCCTGAGCACTTTTCTCTGGATCTAGTCCTTCTTTGGGGACTGCTGGAAGGTGACCTTCACCCCACCCATCCTGACCACTCTTCCCTCCTTCCTCCCCAGGTGAACATCGACCATGAAACTAGAGAGCTCACGCAGAAGAACTTGCAGGGAGCCACTGCTACATGCTTTGATGAGGCTCAAGGAAAGACTCGTACTCTGATGGAGAAAGACTCCTATCCCCGCTTCCTGAGATCAGCAGCATATAGAGACCTGGTAGAACAGGCCTCTGTGTCTTCTACCTCCCAGTCAGGTGGCCAGTGCTCACACACCTGAGTGACCGGATTGCAGTCATACTTCTGGATGGGAGAGGCAGGAGCTGTAAGGCAGCTGGGATCACACGTTCTGGACTCCAACTCTCCTGAAATATTTCAGACTAAACTGCTACCAAAGGGAATCCTCCCCCCCTTCTCTCTATGGGAGGGGACCCAAAGGAACAAAAGAGCTATCTGGCCAATAGATCCCCTGGCTTCTTTCATTCTTACTAGGACGAATGAGGGTTCCTGAGATGGTCAGTCTTTGGGGGAAATGTGTATAACTATAAACCTGATAATGGGAAGACATGAAGGGCAGAAGAACAAGATGGGTGGTTTGCTTATTAATTAATTCTCTCAAACTCTGGGCAAGGAGAGGACCTCTTGCAGTTGTCTCTCACCTACTGTCTGGGGTCTGAGTCTGCCCAAGAGCTCTACCTGCATTCCTTGCCTTTCTATCCTCCCTTCCTATAAGCCAAGGGTTAACAACTAGGGGCCCAGGTCTGCCTGCAGTAGCCCAGATGAAGTTTGGGACTTCCTCCCTGAGTCAGTTATTGAGCCCTACCTAAGAAACCATTTTGTTTTTGGGAAAGCAATGTCTCAGGCCATCTCCTGCCCTTTGCCATTGAAACAGAGAGTTGGCATGAGAACAGGAACAAAATGAGAGTTACATCTTCTGACTCCCAGTTAGGGCTTTTTCTATCACATCTCTATTTAATATGTCCCAACAAGGGCTGGCTTTTAGTCTAGGGATGGCAGTTACAATCATTAGGAACAGTTTGAACCGATGGAACTTGAACCAGAATTACCTTAGGTCAATGAATCAAGGCTTCTAATGGAGTCTAGGAAAGAATAAGGCTGGACAAGGTCAGGAGACAGGAGGCAGGGCCTCCAAGAGAATCAACACCTATTTATTTCATTCTGAACAAATGTGTTCCTCCAGTTACCCAGACTGGAAAGGGAAGTGGTCCAACCAGACAGCTAGAGATGGCTCTTTTGACCCAGGAGACAAACGAACACTGTTCTCTTAACCTTGGGAGTTCCTCCAGAGAGTTCTGTCCACTGTGAGAGCACACTGACTTAGTGTATTGCTGTTGTTGTTGTCGTCGTCATTGTTGTTATTATTATTGGAGTTGTTGTTATTGTTATTTATTATTTGTAATTTTCAAATCCCCTTGTCTGGAGGACCTCTCCAAACTAGCAGTCAGATTTTCCTCCTCTATACCCAAGTCTACCTCTGAGGCTGCTGGGAGCCCCTCATGGAGGGTCAGGGGCTCCTCACAGCTTCCATATGTGTTTATTTATTAATTTTGACATTTGGAGCTGGTTTCCTAGATGTGAATGAAGCCCATGATCCTCCTCTCCTGTTTGACAGCATGTCACATTCTGGTGAAATAAAGTGAAAGTCTCAAATGTTGAACTGTCTTGAGTCTCTGTGGGGATCAAGGGGAATGGGAATGGCAAGGCTTCAGCATGAAGGGAGGGGACTGTCCATGGTACTCTCTGATCAGCATCTGGAAAATTCTGGAGGAGCTCACAGATGTCACAAGCAGAGGTCAAGTGAACGATGAATGTCCACTCACCTGATAAGGGGCATGTTTATAAAGGGAAATGAGTGCTGGAAAGGCAGAGGACATGATTTGTGACTTCCTTGGGCTGTGTTTGCACAGTTGAAACAAAACAATAGATGAAACTGGTGATTCAAAAACTTTAGGCAACTGGGATTTCAAATGGGGGAATGACCATAATAATCAATACTTAGATATTAACTCTAAAGCTAGCAAAGCACTTACATTCTGAATGTAACATAAAGCAAAATAAAATGAGCATTTTCATATACACAGTAGATGAGAAACATTTGTATATGAAACTTCAAATCTATTATTAACAGCCTGGTTTTCTTTTAAAATCTATAATAAATTCTTATTTATTTTACACGCCTATTTACTTAAAGACTTATGTTGTTTGATCCTCACATCAGCTCTGGAACTAGATGCTAGGATTATCCCCATTTTAAGGATAATGAAACTCAGTTTTAGAGAAATGAAATGACTTGCTTAGGGTCACATAGTCATTCAATGGCACAAGCAGAATTCAAATCCAGATCTCTCTGAGGCTATGTTTCCCACTCTATCCACTCTACCATGCCTCCTCACTGGTGAACCCAGTTATCTAATAATTACAACAAATATCTCAGTCCTGCTTAGGCTCCACTGGATACCACTGCTTTTATTTCATTTTGCCTATGGATTTTCTTAATAGCTCTATTTTTAATACAGATTCGGAGTTCTAGGAGATAATTTTCATGAACCAGTCAGGCTGTTTAGTAATAATAATAGAATTTGGAAAGTGCTTTATGTATTTAATCCTACTTAAATCTGTTCTTTTGGTTAGATTAGGTAGAATAATTCAAGTTCAGATTTACTAGTACTGGGTTTTTTTCCCCAAGTGCTGGGGACTAATAATCATGGATCAGATCAGAGGAATTAGAGGTGGAAGAGGCATTAGGGAAAATCTAGTTAATTTTATCTTTTCCCTCTAATTGTCCCATTGTACAGATGAGGAAAATAAATTGGCATGTATGATAAAGGGTGGAGAAATCAGTTGTGGATAGACAGATGGATGTGCCTAAGAGGGAAAGGAGGAGGAAAAATAGAAGGAAGTGAATAATGCTTAGTTAGTGAGTAATGAAAGACATTCAGTGACAATTTCACCCAGAAAATAGGAAATCCAAATGGGTAAATTTGCCATATAGGATGCCTGATTTAATGTAGGGGGGTGTTTCAACAAAATTGATCGCTGGTATATCCTTGTGATCTCTGAAACTAGGGGTATGGACAAATAGGTGACTGTGGCTATTCTCTCTTAGTACAGCACAGTTGGCTAGGGTTGCAAACCTGGATTTCTGCAAGCAGCATCCAGACAAGTAAGAGCATATGCTGGATGCTCTCATTTCTCACACTCTGCTGCCTCCTTGTGGCCATTTTCTTATGGTTCTCTTCATAGAAATTCAATCTCTCAGGACTTTTTACTTTTTTATAAAATTTAATCAGAATCTTCATTTCTTCTTTGGAGTTGTCTTTTGTGCTTATTTTTTGGTAACTTTTAAAGATGTTATTTTAAAGAAAAACAAAGATTTAAAAAAATAAAACCCCAAGACCCCCAGAAAAAAGACAGCTGAGAAAGGGTTTAATTCAGTTTTCATTTGTCAGCAAGCCTCACAGTGACAATTTTTTTTTTTAATGGAGCTCCTAGGTAAAAAGGAAAAAGATTGCTTGTATTATTAAGTACTAGTCTCCGTCTAATTCACTATCATTAAGTCTTTAAATTGGCCAAATTATTCTGATTATATTAGGGGGAAAAAGAAAAAAAAAAAGACATGAAAGATATCAGAAATCACTTCAGAAAACTGAACACTAGTCTCCTAGGATTAAGGTTATAATAGAATTATCATTTGCCTTGTTAAGATAATGGTTTTCATGTCCTTGGTTTCCAGAAAGCTTGATTTAACAAAAAAAAAAAAAATAACAACAAAATATGACATTGATGATTTCAAAGTTTTGCTCACTGGCTCAACTCTTAGAAAAAGACTTACTCAGCCTTAGAGAAGAGTACTAATGCATGAATTCCCCCTTTTTTCCCCTTTAATTTGGATTTCTTAAGGAAGGCACCAGTCTTAGAGATGGCATTGACAAGATAACTGATAGGGAAGAAGTTAATATCCATCAAGGTCAGTGGTGGGCATTGAAGGGTCACTGACAGAAAGAGTTCATATAAAGAGTTCCCATTTGTTTTTTGTTTCTTCTAAATTTATTTTGGGGGGCAGCTAGGTGTTGCAGTGGATAGAGCACCAGCCTTGAATTCAGGAGGACCTGAGTTCAAATCTGGTCTCGGACACTCAACACTTCCTGGCTGTGTGACCCTGGGCAAGTCACTTAACCCCAGCCTCAAAACGTTTTTTTTTAATTTTGAACTTTTATCAACAAAATAAGCATTCTTTTTTTTTTTTTTAATTTTGTTTTTTTAATTAATTTTTATAATTATAACATTTTCTTTGACAGTACATATGCATAGGTAAATTTTTTTTTTTTTTTTACAACATTATCCCTTGTACTCTCTTCTGTTCCGAGTTTTTCCCCTCCTTCCCTCCACCTCCTCCCCTAGATGGCAGGCATTCCCATACATATTAAATATCTTATAGTCAAAATAAGCATTCTAACATACAACCAAAATAGTTATTATAAATTCAATTATTTATAATTTATTTGAAAATGTATGTGTTAAATATCTTATTTCTTTTGTCCCCCTTTGAAATTTTTCTGTTTCAGATTTTGTTGAAATAATCCCATCTCTATACTACTTTAAGATTTACAAAGTACTATCCTGAGAAGAACCCTGTCAAATAAGTAGGGTGGTGTTAGTCAACAAGCATTTATTAAGAAACAGCTATGTGCCAGGTACTGTGCTAAGCATGGAGATACAAAAGAAAAAGCAGAAGACAGTCATGCTGTTAAGGAGCCACAATCTAATAGGAGGGATAGTATGCAAACAATTATATGCAACACAAATGCAGACTACCTTATCTTATTCTGCTTTGGGGATACTGCAATTTTTGCAAATTGAAGGTTTGTGGAAAATCTGCTTCAAGCTAGTCTACAGGTGATATTTTTCCAACAGCATGTGCTCACATCATGTCTCTGTCACATTTTGGTGTTCTTGCAATATTTCAAACTTTTCCATTATTTTTCTATGCTATGGTGAGCTGTGCTCAGTGTTACTATTGAAATTATGGGGTACAGTTAGACCAGACCACCAAAATGATGGAATACAGGATGATATCCCCAAAATGTATTGAGGTTTTAGGCCAGTGTCGTGGACTATCTTAAAAAATTCGTAGACTTGGATATCTTCCAAATCAAGAGGCAAAGATTTTATTTCTCTGCTAAGAGAGGGCTAAATCCATAAGGAATTGGACTAATCCCAGAAAGGAGTTAGTGGGGGAAGGAGATTATGCCATTGTCTGGTGGGCTAAACCTGAAAGGGATTTAGCACCCTAAAAAGAGTTAGCTATATATAATAAGAGAGAAAAATGCCATTAGGTGCGAGCATGTCATTGACAAGCAGGTTAAATTCACAAAAAAGTTAAGTCCCTAAAAGGACTTAGCTATAACAAGGAATATGCTATTGACTGGAGGGCTAAATTCTAAGAGAAGTTAGGGAAGATCCACAGTATGAGCAGATCTTTCATAGGGGAAATTGGAGGTTTGACATTATAACTTGACTTTCTGATTGGATACAGTTAAGTGTGGTGTTATGATAGTTTTGTCTATGCAAAGAACTCAGTTAAGAATTCTACCAGAGACCTCCACCTGGGATGGTACAGTAATAAAAAATCCATTTAAACAAAATCCTAATCAAAATTTAAAAAAAGTTCATTTGTAATCCTATCAGTGCTCCTTCCTGCTTGCCTCATGGAGTAGCTAGACTGCCAGATTGTTTACATTGATTTAGGTTCTCTCTATTCATCTGGTTATCCAGGGCCTCATTTTTAATATTGTAATTGTTTTGGGGCACCAGGAACTATGCATTTGTAAGATAGTGAACTTAATTGATAAATGGTGTGTATATTCTAACCAATCAGTCTTTTCCTGTCTCTCCCCTTCTTCTCTGGCTTCCCTATTCCTCAAGAAACAATAATATTGAATTTTGGCCAGTTGATAATCTTGGTCTCTAAGTGTTCAAGTGAAAGGAAGAATCAATCAATGAGGCAAACTTTCATTGTCTTATTTTAAAAAATTGTCATGATCACCCCAGTCTTTAGCAACAATCATCCTGGCTGGTCAGCAGCCATCAACATCAGGCAAGGACCTCCATCATTAAAAAAAGATTTAAGACTTGCTGAAGGCTCAGATGATGATCAGTATTTTTTTTTTTTAGCAATAAAGTAAATGTTAATTAAGATATATACATTTTCTTTTAGTCACAATACTATTGCACAATTAATAGACTACAATATAACACATAAACATATGTACTGGAAAACCAAAACATGTCTATGACTCACTTTCTTGTGATATTTGCTTTATGGCATTTATTCTATAACCAAACCCGCAATATCTTCAAAGTATGACTGTATTCAAGATAAGTTGGACATTATCAACAGAGGGAAGGTCCCAGCATCAGTGGACATCAGCAAAGTTATTAAATTGCATTTCTTGAGGACAGGGACTGTCTTTTGCTTTTTTCTGTATTTTCAGTGCTTGGAACAGTGCCGGTCATAATGCTTTTTAACTGAATAACTAACAGGAAAGTGTTTTTGCAGAAGGTGAAACTTTGAGATTTTAAGGCAGAAGTAAAGAAGGATGGAGTGATAAATATGAATAATATGAATTTTAAAGGAGAAGGGCCTAGAATTAGCAATGGGGAAGCAGGCAATAATGTTTTGTCCTGAGTCCTTAGTAGTCTTGCTTCAGAGTTGGCAGTTTGGAAGCTTGCACAATAGATCAAATGGGATAATGTATACTAAGTACTTTGCAAACCTTTAAATGAACTTGGATTTTCTATTATGTCCCTACGCTTCTGATCTGAATTATAACATTATTTTTTATTGAATTTATATTGAAATTATAAAAAAACATAAAATCTCTTCCATTTCCTTATATCGAGTTCTATTAGCAAAGGTTCATACCAATCTGGTAGGATTTGGGAATATTAGACCCCCAAAAGTATATTGGGGTTATGGACTGATTACATGAGGTTTCTCAACAGAATTTGTAGGCTTAGATTTTTTCCAAAACAAGAGGCAAAGACAGCAGGCCTTTTAGCAAGGAAAAAGGAGTGCATGTAAGTTTGTATAGGGGGAAAATAACCCAGAAGGTTGGAATCATATCTTGGTTTTCTGATTGGATGTGATAACTATGGTTCTATCCATACAAAGAATTCAGCTGAGAATTTAACCAGAGGTCTTCATCTTGGATGGGGCTGTAATAAAGATCCCCTTAAAGAGCAAAAGGCCCACTTAGGGTCAAAAGGTCATGATAATCAATGCTCCTTCTTCTTATCTCAGGGAGTAGCTGTAAAATTCAGGCTTTCTCTCAAAATTGCTTCTCTCTACTATAGAGGGCTTGCTCAACTGTCAAAGAGCTGGGGTTTTCTTCTCCACCTTCATCAAATCCATATTGCTTTGCCTGCAATCCAGGTCTCCTTATTCTTTCAACCACTTCTTCTTCCTTTCTTGTCTTTATTTGTCTTGCCTGAGTCATAGATGATGTAGTTTCTGTTTTGTATTTCCTCATTTTCCCCTTCAAACTATAACCAAACAGTTGAACTTCCTCATTCTTTCCTAGACTAGTGTTATGTTATAGGGGGAGGTTACAATCACCAAAGTCCAAGCAGAAAAAGTTCTGGGAGTGATGAATTCAGTCAGAGAGGGAAAAAATAATGATGAGATGAGCTAGTGGTATAGATTCAATTAAATATAAATAAATATTTATATTTATCTGTTATTTCTTAGGTGCCCAGCAGTGTGCCATGTAGGATGAAGGAGTGGTAATATTTGGAGAAAGCAATATGGAGGAAGGGGAGATTGTTAGCATATATATTGATTCTCAAGGCATGGCATGTGATGATAACTTTTAAATCTATATATTTAACTATAATCTCATTTGAATTTTAAGCCTATATTGCAAAAAAGCTGCTAGTTGTCTTCACCTAGAGTTTTGTTAGCATCTCAAACATAACAGGTCAAAAATAAACTCTTTTTTTCCTCAAAATCTCGCCCTCCTCCAAATTTTCTTGTTTCTGTTCAGAATAACACTATACCTTCTCCTACCCAATTCACAATCTTAGTCTTCTTCTTCTTTTTATTTTTTAAATAGTATTTTATTTTACCAAATACATGCAAAGATTTTCAACATTCATTTTTACAAAATCTTGTGCTCCAAAATTTTCTCTCTCTCTTCCCTCAACCTCCTTCCTGAAACTGCAAGCAATCTGATGTAGGTGAAACACATGCAATTCTTCTAAACATATCTCCATTTTTGTAATCCTGTGTAGGGAAAATCAGATCAAAAAGGGGGAAAAAACCACAAGAAAAAATGCAAACAAACACACAAACAACATCAAAGGTGAAAATAGTATGTTATGATCCACATTCAGTCTTCATAGTCCTCTCTCTGGATGCAGATGACTGTTTCTACCCATAGGTCTATTGGAATTACCTTGATTCACCTCATTATTGAAAAGATCCAAGTTGATTATCATATAATCTTTTTTATTATTTTATTTTTTTCTAGTTATACATGTATATTCATTTTTTTCTGATTTAAATTGTTCCTAGTTCCACCGCTTTTTAAAAATTTTATTTAGAATTTTTTTTCCCACAGTATATATGCATGAGTAATTTTTTTTTATAATATTATCCCTTGTATTCATTTTTCCAAATTATCCCCCCTCCCTGCACACCCTCCCCCTGATGACAGGAAATCCCATACATTTTACATATGTTCATGTATATTCATTTTTAAAATAGACATTCCTTTATATTGGGAGAGAAAATCAGAACAAAAGGGAAAAACCACAAGAGAAAAAAAAAAAGGAAAAAAAAGGAAAAAAGTAACAGAAGAAAAAGAAGAAAAGTGAACATAGCATGTATTGATTTACATTCAATCTCCATAGTTTTCTTTCTGGATGAATATGGTGTTTTCTATGCAAAGTTTATTGGGATTGCTTTGGATCACTGAAGCACTGAAAACCAAATCTTTCACAGTTGATCATTGCACAATCTTGCTGTTACTGCGTACAATGTATTCCTGGTTCTGCTTGTTTTGCTCAGCATCAGTTCATGGAGATCTTTCCAAGCCTTTCTAAAATCAACTTGTTCATCATTTTAATAGAACAGTAATATTCCATTACCTTCATGTACCACAACTGATTCAGCCATTCCCCACTTCATGGACATCCACTCAGTTTCCAATTCTTTCCAATATCTTACAGATATTTCTGCACATGTGGGTCCTTTCCCCTCCCTTAAATCATCCCATCATCTTATTGTTGCTGTGTACAATGTTCTCTTGGCTCTGCTCACTTCACTTAGGGTCAGTTCATGTAAATTTTTCCAGGCTTTTCTGTAATCAGTTAATTCAATCTTTGATGCCTCCTTATACATCAATCAAAAGTACTCTCCTCTCCACAATTTTACCTTTTCAGACTTGTTTGTGTGTGTGTGTATGTGTGTGTGAATCGAATGAGGATAGTTTCCACAGTTATATAAAAAAATCAGAGAAATGAAACAAATTGGGGAAATGAAACTGAAACCTAAGAAATGAAACCTAGAGGTTAAACTGATAAAGAACAGAGGAAATGAAACTTATAGGAGGACTGCCATTATAGTCACTCATGAGGAAATATGGTCAAATAAAGTGGCCACCAAAGGGAAATGTAATTTTATCATGCTGCGCAAGAAAAATCAGATCAAAAAGGAAAAAAATGAGAAAGAAAACAAAAAAATGCAAGCAAACAACAATAAAAAGACTGAAAATACTATGTTGTGGTCCACACTCAGTTCCCACAATTCTCTCTCTGGGTGTAGATGGCTCTCTTCATCACAAGATCATTGGAACTGCCCTGAATCTTTTCATTGTTGAAAAGAGCCCGTCCATCAAAATTGATCATTGTATAATCTTGTTGTTACCGTATACAATGATCTCTTGGTTCTGCTCAGTTCACTTAACATCACTTCGGGCCTTTTTGAAATCACCCTACTGATCAATTCTTACAAAACAATAATACTCTATTACATTCTCATACTATAGCTTATTCAACCATTCCCCAACTGATACACTCAGTTTCCAGTTCTTTGCCACTACAAAAAATGCTTTTACAAATATTTTTGCACATGTGGGTCCTTTTCCCTTCTTTGGGATATAGGCCCAGTAGAAATACTACTGAATCAAAAGTATGCACAATTTGATAGCCCTTTGAGCATAGTTCCACATTAATTTCCAAAATGGTTGCATCAATTTGCAACTCTACCAACAATGTATCAGTGTCTCAGTTTTCCCATATCCCCTTCAACATTTATCATTATCTTTTCCTGTCATCTTAGTCAATCCGAGAGGTATGCAGAACCTCAGAGTTGTATTAATTTGAATTTCTCTGATCAATAGTGATTTTGAGCACTTTTTCATATGACTAGAAATGGTCTCAATTTCTTCATCTGAAAATTGTCTGTTCATTTCCTTTGACCATTTAGTAATTGGAGAATGGCTTGTATTCTTATAAATTTGAGTCAATTTCTCTCTATTTTAGAAATGAGGCCTTTATCAGAACCCTTGGATGTAAAAAGCTTTTCCCAGCTTTCTGCTTCCCTTCTAATCTTAAGACTTTGTTGGTTGGTTGGTTGGTTTTACAGTTTTGAAGTTTTGGAGAATCATCATTCATAGTTGAGTTAGAAAGAATTCAAAGAGATTTTCTTATAGTCATAAAAGACTTTGACACAAAAACAGGTAGACCAAACTCAGAGAGAGTCTGACAATTAGTAAGAATTTGGGAGAGCTTTATGTATGGAAATTTGGCTTCAGTTAGTAGCCTACATGCCCAGAGCAAGGACCAGATAAGGGAGGAGCCAGGTTGTCTTTTCATTCAGGTAAGGAGGCAAGATGTCTTTTAATAATATATTAGCAATCAGGATGGGGTTTTTGTAGGAGACAAATAAGAAGCCATAGACAAGAGGTTTTATTGCTCCACATTCCTTAACTAGACATGCAATTTTGAATAGACCAGGACCTCTGAATCACCATTTCCCCCCATCTCCCTTTCTGTTTTTTGGGAAAGAAAATTCTGGGAACAAGGGCTGGGGACCCCATCTGTTACTTTCTGTTACTCCCCATCCATCATGTTCTATATCTTAGTCAAACTGGCTTACAGTGGCCCTAAATCAATGTTCCATTTTATGTCTCTTTACCTTTGCAAGAACTATGTCTTATGGCAGTCATTTATCACCAGCTATTCTACTTGGTTTTGATTTCTGTGGCATTTTCATCATGCCCCTCCCAGAATAAATGTATTATGAAATGAATCATCACCTGGAAACACATCATCCTAGACTTTGCTTCAGCTTTACTACTCATAACTCATAAATACTCTCAATTGCTTTTGCCTGGCAGGCATTGCCTTCCATCATCTCCTGATGATCCTCAAAAATACCAGCTATTTCTTCATTGGACACTATCTGCTCCACTTGGTCTCAACTTTACCATTGTCTTTCTCGAGCCTTCATGCAAGGTAATATCTACTCTTCCCCTTTTTAGCTACCCCATTAGATTATTATTTCTTTGAAGGTAAAAATTCTTTTTCTTTTTCTTTTTTAGTGTTCCTATCACTTACCTTATTATCTTACTATGTTACCTGGAACATAGTAGATGCTTAATAAATGTTACCATATGGTATAGTTTTAGAGTCTTATGAGGACCCTAACTCAGAGACTCTTACTCTAACCTCTAAGTCTTTCATAAATTTCCTTAAAAGTTACTGTTCTCCATGTAAAATGTATGGGATTGCCTGTCATGGGGGGGGGAGGGAATGGAGGGAGGGGGAGGATAATTTGGAAAAATGAATACAAGGGATAATATTATTTAAAAAATTACTCATGCATATATAGTGTGAAAAAAATTCTAAATAAATTAAAAAAAAGTTACTGTTCTCTCTGTCTGTCTTTCCCTCTACCCCTCTCTGCCTCCCTCCCTCCCTTCCTCCCTCCTCTTCCTCCCTCTCTCTTCTTCTTCTTCTTCTTCTTCTTCTTCTTCTTCTTCTTCTTCTTCTTCTTCTTCTTCTTCTTCTTCTTCTTCTTCTTCTTCTTCTTCTTCTTCTTCTTCTTCTTCTTCTTCTTCTTCTTCTTCTTCTTCTTTTCTCTCTCTCCCTCTCTCTCTCTCTCTCTCTCTCTCTCTCTCTCTCTCTCTCTCTCTCTCTCTCTCTCTCTCTCTCTCTCTCTTGCTCTCCTCTCTCTCTCTCTCTCTCTCTCTCTCTCTCTCTCTCTCTCTCTCTCTCTCTCTCTCTTGCTCTCCTCTCTTTCATTCTCCTGTATAAACGTATCTGCATATTATATCAACTTAATAAATATAATGTTGAGTGTTCTGTTCTCAGGCCTCTTCTTACACCTAGTATTTCTTTACTGATCCATCTCATTGACAAATGTGCTGGGGGAAAGTTAACCTGTTTGTTTTATCTTTACGATCTGCATGCGGATTGGGGAAAGAAATATAGGCCATGAATAAAATAAATCTCACCTTTATTCTTTTGTTAACTTCTGAATTTTCCAGTTCAGAAGACTCTCATCTAAATTCCTAATTACCTAATGTATGGAAAGCTGAACAAATGGACTCTGGAAAAGGTTTTGAGCGTAACCAAAGTTGAGAGAGATGGGAAAAGCCCCAAACACAGGTATTTATTAAGCCAGGCACTGTGTTAAGTTCTGGGAATAAAATAGAAACAATTAAAGGCAATAACTGCTCTTCAAGGAGTTTACATTCTAATAGTAGAGGTTAACTTTTTTTTTTTTAAGCTAAAAATGGGGTAGAGGGAAGCAGGCTCTTATTTCTATTTAGGTGACACTAATCAATCTTGAGGGTATCAGACTCCTCCCCTGTACTCTGCTTCCTTTCTCCCTCCTTTATCCCCTCAGCCAATTATAATGCCTCACTCTCTCTCTGCTAGCCTGGGCAATTGATAAAATCTGACTTAAGCACTTAGTGCCCTAGAACCTTTGGGAACTAAGGGAAAAAAGGGAAAAACATTATTGATATATAAATCAGATACTGCTATTGATATGAATTTCCTGTATAAACAAGGACAGTTGGTGTTGATTTTGGGGCGCTGCCTTTCATATGAGCATTTGGAACAGAAACAACTGGGTTCCTCCAATAGTTGGGAAAGGCTCAACTTGCCATCAAGCCAAAATGAACAGCTAGTCTGTTATCCCTTGGAGTCTTTCACAGGCCATACAAAGACTATTCTTCAGCAAACCTCACTAGAATAATCTTTGAATATGGTCTCTCTTCCTCCCCTCTGTTATAATAATAATATTATTATTATTATATTACATAACATCATTACTAATATTAAATTATATTATATATAATTATCTATTATCCATAATAGAAAATATAAATTATTAAATATATGAAAATAATATCTTACATTAATCTGCTTATAATAATAATCATAGGCATCATTTATATAGCTTTTTTAGGCTAGCAAAGCACTTTATCTTTTTTACCTTATTTAATCCTCACAACAACCCTAGGGAACACTTACTATAATTATTCCCATTTAACAGATGAAGAAACTGAGGTCAGACGGGTTCAAATTCTGATTTATTCATTTACTATCTGTGACCCTAGACAGATTGTTTGAATTTTCTGAGTCTCATCTGGAAAAGGGGGCTAGGTGGAGCACACTTATGTCCTAGGGTTGTAATGACAATCAAATGTGTGTTTCTCAAACTTTGAAGCACTATAAACGAATATAAGCCATTATTACTATCGCAAACTTTAAATGTCTAAATCAGAATTTCAAACCAGGCCTTTATGACTTAAGTCCAGATTACACTTTAGTTCCACAAGTTTCTATCCTATGACCAGCACTGGTTTGCATGTTGGGAACCAAGGTGGCTATGGCAGAGGTCGGGTCAAGTCCATGACTATTCATTCTAACCTCCAACATATTTTATTGCACCATGGATCATTACTATTAATTACTTAAGGGAACAGAATTCGAGGTATGCCAAAAAGCTCAGAGAATCAGGTACATCGGGCGAAGCTGGACGTTCTGAGGCTCACCGCAAAAAAAGGCTGAAGGTGGAAGTTGGCTATTACTGACTGGACAAGTACTTTCTTCCCTAGACCTCTTTCCCTGGGTCTTGCTTGAAGTCATGAAATTCCAACATTTCTGGGCATTTCTGACCTGAGACTTTTTTGCTCTTTCTCTCTCCCTCTCCAGTTTCCACAACTCTCTCTTTGTTCCGCCTCCTATTTATTGACGTTACACGGAGAAAAACTGAGCTCCGGAGTTGGTTGCAGAGAAGCAAACAGCTCCAGGAGAGCAGCCCGTGGCCAAAAGCTGCCAGCGAGTCCGCGACACCAAACGTCGGAGAGATTCTGGCAGCAAGAACTGGATGTGAAGGTAGGTGGGGACATCCGGAGGAAGGCTGGGCCCAGAGTCCGAGAAATGGTCCCTTTAAAGATTTTTTTCTGATGGGCTTCTTGCTGTCCTGGAACCCGGACCTGGCAATTACCGAGTGGCTCACGGAGGACAAAAACAGGCTCCGGGATGGATTCTGCCCTTTGTGAATCTGCTGTTAAAATCATTAGTGCAATTCTTTTCAAAGTGAACTGACAGGGGTGGGGGTGGGCTTAAGAGAATCCGCAGGAAATAGAGCAAAAAAAACCCAACCAAACAAACAAAAAACAAAACAAAACAAAAAACGGTGTTTGCCACTGTCGTTATGGTTTTTTTTTCTTTCAGTTTCATTTCTCTCTAGGAAATAGTTTCTTTGTGGGGAAAAAAATGGTTTCTTTTTCTTTTCATTTTCATTTCTCTCTAGGAAATAGTTTCTTTGCTATTGAAAAAATCGATAAGGGCAAACACCTTCTTCCTTATTTTGCTCTCTTTCCTGCTGGTTCTCTTAAGCCTACCCCATTTCCCCCCTCAGTTCTCTGTTCTTCCCTCTTGCTTCATTCACTTTAGAGCCCTTTCCACTCCCAGCTCTAGAATGAGCAGTTTGCTCAGTGAGTTTCATTATGAAAGAGCCAGGGCAAAATTGAGGGTGTATACATGACACAGGTTCTCCCAGCAAGCAATTATAAATCACCTGTTATATAGGCCAGGTAGTACTATACTAGGTTCCAGGGGTGCAAACATAATATGGAACTATCACTACTTCCAAGGAGTTTATTCCAATGGGGAGACAATAAAAACATATAGACTCATATCTATAGACTGAATAAATATAAAGAGAATCAATACAAATAAATACAGAGTAGTTAAATTCAAGGCAGTGGAAGTTGAAGGGATCAACAAAGTGTTTTGATAAGGTTTTATGAGAAGCCTTTTCTTAAAGGAAGTGAAGGAGTCTGGGAAGTGAAATTAAGGGGAGATGCCATTCTAGAAATGGCATCCATTGCAAAGATACAGTGAAGGGAGATGGGTGTCTTGTATGAGGAACATCGAGAGAGGCTCTTGCACAGCATGATATATGTTTAGAAGAATTGCACATATGTAAACTATATTGGATTACTTATTGTCTAGGGGAGGGGGAGAGAGGGAGGAAGGAGAAAAATTTAAAGCACATGTTTTGTTTTTGCATTTGTTTTGGAAAAATAAAAAGCTATTATTATTTAAAAAACAACAACAACAACCCAGTACTGTCATTTGATCCTCACAACAATGCTGGGAGGCAGGTGCTATTATAATTCCTAATTTCTAGTTGAAGTAACTATAAAATGTTATTCACTTTCTACTGGCTTCTTACTGTAGCAACAAATAATACTTGTATTCTCCCACAACTGATTCTCTCTCTTTCTCCCCAGATGCTTTTCCAACCATTTTTTTTCTTTTCTCTTATATCTCCCCCCATTTTCAGCTGAAGATCCCACCTCTTATTTTACTGAGAAAACTGAGGCATGAATTCGTTCTTATCTTAAAACCCTTTGATATCATTTCTTCTTTTCTCCTTTACCCCTGTCTTTGACAATGAGATGACTATACTTAGTAAGACTTAACTTATTTTATTAGGCCCCTCAAATTTGTCATTTTTTTCTTCAGCTAAGCTTCTGGCCTATATTTACTGCCTCTACTTTCCACTTCTTTCACTTACTACAATTACTCATTTGAAACTGCTCTCTCCAGAGTTATGTGATAATTATCCCTGGCATTTATAATTATAACTAGCATTTATACTATGCTTTAAGTTTTTAAACCTAATTTTTACCTAGTTTTAAACCTAATTTAAACCTAAAAAATTTAAAACCTTAAAAAATCTGTAAACTATTCTGTGCTTTCCTTGTTTTTTTTTTGTTTGTTTGTTTGTTTGTTTGTTTTTTATGGTATCATCCTTTATGTTTAAACCATGTACCTGTTTTGACTTTATCCTGACATACAGTACAAAATGTTGGTTTTTACCTAATTTTTACCATATTGTTTTCCTGGTTGTTTTTTCACAGACAGGAAGTTTGTCTGAGAAAAAGAGTACTGATAAAGGATGATAACTTGAGTGTATGGTAGAATCTTGTGAAGTTAATTAAGTCTAATTAAATACAGCCACCTCTTCCTCATAGACTGGGAGAAATTAGTAAAGAAGAGATTATGTGAAAAGGTTTAAACATGAAGAGAGGAGGAGAAAAAGGAATTAATGCTAAATGGCTTCAATTTTTGTAATAAAGTAGGAAGTGGGATCCTCAGCTGTAAAAGGAGGTGAGTATAGGAAGAGAGAAGACAAGGTTTGAAAGAACTTTTAGGAGGAACGAGATAGAGAATCAGTTAAGGAAGGACACAAGTATTATGTTGCTGCAGTGAGAACCCAGTTGAAAATGGATAATACTTTGCAGTTTCTTCAACTATAAATGGGAATAATAATAGCACCAACTATTGTTATTTTAAACAGGATTGTTTTAAAGATCAAATGAGAAAATTGCATAGGGTCTGGCACATAGTTACATAAAAGTCATGATTATTAACTTGTAATGTATAGTTGTTTGATTTTCTCTACCTCTGATTAGGAGCAGAAAAGTAGGATGATGGACCTAATCCTGGACTGTGGTCTGGCAAGGGATGGACCACAGCAGAATGGATGTGGGAGGATGGGAAGCAGAAGACAGTGTACAATGGAACTGATTAACTCCACAGTAAAGATTAGAGAGGGAATAAAGAGAAATTGGATCAGGAGCAATAATTTGACAAAGTACTGGGTGGTAGAAGTATTAGAGACCTTAACAAAATGAAAGACAGGTTTGGAGGTGAGATGTAAAGATAAGACATTGTGGTAAACTAGAAGGATATCAGAGTTTTAAAATAGGGAAGTGGGACATTTGTTCTTAATGGTAAGATTCAGTGTGTCACCATCAGATATACCATCAGGTGTGTCGAAGTTATCAGGAAGCAGTAGGTCATGACATTTAAGGAGATAAAAGGAATTGCTAGGTTATCAATAATTGACTATGGAGCCTTTGTATATGTGAAGGAATTCTATAAATAAAACTAAGCATCTCACTTTAAAAATCCTCTAAACCTCATTGGCAGGAGTGGGGACTTGCCTCTCAAAACATTTCCTAGGTGGAAATTAGGGAGTCAGAGATAATCCCAACAGAGAGTCTTGAGTCCTCTAGTATAAAGGCAGCTAAGTGCAGGACTTCTTGAGGAAGTTTGGGAAAATGGGGGATGCTTATGTAGACTGGGTAGGAACAATTTTTTATTATAGCTTTTTATTTACAAGATATATGCATGGGTAATTTTTCAGCATTGACAATTGCAAAATCTTTTGTTCCAATTTTTCTCCTCCTTCCCCCCAACCCTTCCCTGAGATGGCAGGTAGACCAATACATGGAAACATTTGTTTTTATAACAAAATTATTCTTTATTAGGTGGAGAAATAAAAGACCCAGAGAACATTGTTCATTAGCAAGACAATCCTCATCTTTTCTGACTGAAGACTCTGAAACTTTCACCTCCTAATCTGGTCCAAAGGAGATTTTTCTCTAAGGCAAATAGCATCACATAACATAGCATTATCACATAACACTAACATTCATGGAAGCCAATAACAGCAACTCCCAGCAGAGCTCCACATTTTCCTCTTCCTCTGAGATGATATGTCCTCCTTTAATTCAAGCTGTTAAGGAAGGTAACTTTGAGTTGGTCCAACAACTGCTGGAAAAAGGAGCTGATGTTAACATCAAGATGGAAGGTGGCTGGACTCCGATGCATAATGCTGTGAAAGAAGGTGATGAGAACATTGTCAAGCTTTTACTAGAGAAAGGTGCTGATCCTCATATCAGGAAGGAGAATGGCGCCACTCCCTTCATTGTAGCTGCGATTGTGGGAAATGTAGAGCTCCTGAAACTTTTTCTTTCTAAGGGAGCAAACATCAATGAATATGATAACCATGGCTTCACAGCATTTATGGAAGCTGCCTATTATGGTGAGGAGAGGGCTTTAGAATTTCTTTATGAAAAGGGAGCAGCAGTGAATTTGGGACGACAAACTACTGAGGAACAAAAGAAACTGAATAAAGGGAGGTGCACAGCCCTCATGGATGCAGCCAAAAAAGGCCATTTCAATGTAGTGAAAATCCTTCTTGAAAAGATGGGGGCAGATGTGAATGCCCGTGA